>NC_066891.1:15448167-15748167 GCF_022985175.1 Labeo rohita | reverse complement strand
CCTTTAGTTGAATGGCAAAGGCAGTATTCTTATTTTGTATTCTTAGAGTTTATGTCTTACATGAGAGCAATTTGAGATTATAAAATGGAAAGCACTTAAAGTACACTAGTTATCAAGGTGGCAATAACATCATAAATCTTGAAACTTCAGTCATGAATGGATGAAGGGTGGTTTGAAAGTGTGGGGGAAGCTGTGAAGGGAGTGCTGTTAAAGGACAGGTGGTAGTCCACTCAAACAGCAGGTCTTTTGTTGCTTAGCCCATCAACATACAGCAGCAAGTGTTGCTCAAAGACGCATGTGTGAGCTAATGTATATCTCAGTCAGTCACCTCTTTGGAAACACTGGGACTTCCTGCTCTTAAAGGGACAGTTCACCCAATAAGGAAAAATCTGCCATCTTTTACTCACCCTCATGTCACGTCAAACCTGTAGGACTTCCTTTCCTCTGGAGAAAACAAAAGAAGTTCACTTTTATGAACAAAAAACTATTATCTTCTTTTTGAAGAATGAGGGCGTGTAAATGATGACCTTTATTTTTGGGTTAAATATCCCTTTAAATGTTTGGTCTATATATCGTTAACTACAACTAAAAGCATAACCACTTACTTGAAATAAATAAATGTTACTATCATAAAATAAAATCTAAAACAAAATAAACATTTATTTTAGCTAACAAGGCAACACTGCATTTTCTTTGTTTAACTGATTAAAATAAAACTAAAACAACTAAAATAAAACAAAAACAAAAAGAATAATAAAATATTGAATAAAATAATAAAGCAATTTGCATAATTGAATAATAATAATAAGTTATTAGTTGCATTGCATTTTTTAGTTTAATTGATTAAAAAAACACTAAAATATCTACAAATTAAAAAAAGAATATCATAAAATATTTAATATAATGATAAAGCAATTTATCATTTAGTAAGAATTATAACAATTATTAGTAGTTGCATTGCATTTTTTGTTAAATCAATTAAAATAAAATTTTAATAATTAAAAATTAAATGAAAAAGACATTTTAAAAATATATAACATTTACTAACATTATGAAGTAATTTGCATAATTTAATAATAATTATAAAAACAGTTACTTGTGGTTGTATTGCTTTTTAGTTTAACTGATTAAAATAAAACTATTAAACCGACCGAAATATTTAAAACTTAAATTAAAAAATAAGACATTTTTAAAAATGAATATAATAAACATATCTAATAAAATGATAAAGCTATTCGTATAATTTAATAATAATAATAATAATAATGTTATTAGTAGTTGCGTTTCATTTTTTGTTTAACCAATTAAAATAAAACTAAAATAACTAAAACTTAAATAAAAAATAAGACATTAAAAAAGAAAAGAATAAAATATTTAATAAAACGCTAAATCAATTGGCATAATTTAATAATAATAATAATAACAATAATAATAACAGTTATTAGTAGTTGCATTGCATTGTTTTAGTTTAATCGCTTAAAATAAAAAAAAAAAAAAAAACATTTAAAAAAAAATTAATAATAAAACATTTAATAAAATGATAAAGCAATTTACATAATTTAATAATAACAGTAATAACAGTTGTTAGTAGCTGGATCACATTTAAAATAAAACTAAAATAACTAAAATGTAAATTAAAAAATAAGACATTTTAAAAACTAATATAATAAAACTTAATAAAATGATAAAGCAATTTACATAATTTAATAATAACAATAATAACAGTTATTTATAATAATAATAATAATAATAATAATAATAATAATAATAATAATAATAATAATGCTATTAGTAGTTGCATTGCATTTTTTTTTTAGTTTAACCTAAATACTAAAATAACAAAAAAGTAAATAAAAAAATAACACATTTAAAAATAATAATAATAAAACATTTAATAAAATGATAAAGCAATTTACATAATTTAATAATAACAATAATAACAGTTATTAGTAGCTGGATTGCATTTTTTTTTGTTTAACCTCTTAAAATAAAACTAAAATAACTAAAACGTAAATGTAAAAAAACAAGACATTCAAAAAATAATATAATAAAACATTTAATAATACGATAAAGCAATTTACAAAATTTAATAATAACAATAATAATAGTTATTCGTAGTTGTATTACATTTTTTTAGTTTAACTGATTAAAATAAAAACTAAAATAAAAACTTAAATTAAAAAATAAGATTTTAATAAAATTATAAGACAATTTGCTTAATTTAATAATAACAATAATAACAGTTATTAGTAGTAATAGTAGCAGTAGTATGAAGATGACAAAAATAACAAAATTACAGAATTTTAAAATTAAAATAATAAAAATCTTAATGAAAGCTGTAATATCAACCACACTAAAATAATATCTTCTGGGACATCTTCATAATAAAGGGAAATGCTTAATGAATATTGCACTGAAAGTGTCAATGAATAGGGTGTGAATTTTATATGGCTTTCAGTTTGTTATGGTAACGACTGAATTGGCATTGACACACAGTGTGAAATCACATGATAAGAGTCATTAGCAGGTAAATTCGCGAAGCAGGTCAAAAGTTCAAAATGATGATTTCTTTATTGCAACACAAAGCGCTTGGTAGAATATTTACTTCGATCACGGTCAGAGTTCATTCTACTGTAAGATCACAGACTATGAGCCACAATTCTGCAAGACGCTCAGAGTAAAAGACCACACACAGCTGAGCCACATGAAGGGGCTTAAAAAGGGGTTTCGCTTGGGAACCGTCACCACAGAAAGTTTATGAAGCGACTTCAGCGATAACATACGTAATCATAAAACAGAGAATGTGAATGAGGACAACACAGAAGAGCACTAAACATTAGGTGTGGCCAATTTTGCACTTAACGACAAACAGAATTGGATAGAGAGAGATCAACAGTCAGTCTATGTTTGTTTGGTTTAATTGGAGCGAGAGTCGTCACTAGTATCTATAGCTCACATACAGCCAACGCTTTAAATGTAGTTTCAGCATCTCGGTTGAGCTGCAATGTAGACTTTACCGTATGTGGTTGCAGATGGAGATAATGATGGGAATAGAGGAGATGCCACTGCGGCCCTAACCCTAAAATTACTGCAAGACTGTGTGGTCGGTAGAAAGAGACATAAAGAGAAATTCCACTCCACTGACCGATTTTCCGACGCTTCAGCATCTCTGTTCTGTTGATTCGGGTGAAGGGGGCTGGAGATGGGGTCTTTACACTTTCCTCTGCACCACAACTTCTTCACGGATCATGTGTTTATATTCATATGTATAAAGAGAGTCACAACTGTGTAATCAAGAAAATGAAATGATTATAACTAGCGCATTGAGTAAACTGGGTTAAATTAAAGCAATAAGTCATGAGAGATTGTGAAATTACAGTGATTTTACACAAAACGTGTTTAAAACTCTCTTAACCATGAAAAATTATTACTCACACACACAGACTTACTGTGGGTTGTCTTTAAAATGGTGGCAAAAGCACTATATATATAAAAAAAATATATAAATAAATAAACACCAATGTTAAATAAATACCTTATTTATAATCTATTAATTATTATATAAATATAATTAAATATATAATATGAATTAAATATAAGTTAAATAAGTACATATAATATTATATATATATATATATATATATATATATATATATACATATACACACACACACACACAGAGAGAGAGAGAGAGTGAGAATCAAATTTTTAATGTTTTTTTTAAGAAGTCTCTTCTGCTCACCAAGCCTGCATTTATTTGATCCAAAACACAGCAAAAGCATTTTTACTTTAAATATAATTTAAAAAATAAATATATATATAAAAAAAAACTGCTTTCTATTTGAATATATTTTATTAATATATTTGATTTCAATCAAAGCTAAATTTTCAGCATCATTACTCCAGGCTTCTATCATTCTAATATACTGATTGGCTGTTCACAAAACTATATTATTATTAATATTATTACATTCCTTATTATTATTATTATTAATATTTAAAACAGTTGTTGGGGAGAAAGAAATTATAGAAATTAACTTTTATTTAGCAAGGATGCTTTAAATTAATCATAAGTGATGATAAAGACATTTATAATGTTACAAAAGATTTCTATTTCAGATAAATGCTGATCTTCTGAACTTTCTATTCATCAAAGAAACCTGAGAAAATTCTACTCAGCTGTTTTCAACATAATAACAACAACAACAAAAAAACAACAACAACAATAATAATAATAATAAATAAATAAATAAATAATAAATGTTTTTGAGCAGCAAATCAGCATATTAAAATGATTTCTGAAGGATCATGTGACTGGAATAATGATGCTAAATATTCAGCTTTGAAATCACAGGAATAAATTACATTATAAAATATATTCAAATAGAACACAGTTATTTTAAGTAGTAAAAAAATTATAAATTGTACTGTTTTTCAAGTAAATGAAAATAAACAAATAAATGCAGGCCTGGTAAGCAGAAGAGACTTCTTTAATAAACATTAAAAATCTTACTGTTCAAACAGTTTTGACTGGTAAATGTATAATTTATATACATATATACATATATACATATATATATATATATATTTAATAAATTCAAAAGGAGAAATATCCAGCAGTTGTTAGCAATTCGATGAATTAAAAAAAAAAAAGTAAAATATCAAAGATTTTTGCTGTTTTTTTTTTTCATGTTTAACAAGACGATACTATTATAGTTTAATATAGTGTACTAATATAGTGTACATAGTGTAATTTACACCAGAATGACAAAATACCTTATTTATAATCTATAAATTATGACATAAATTATTAAATATAAATTAAATAATTAAATATACTTACAATGTATAATATTAATATAATATAGAATATATGAATTTTACTATATATATATATATATATATATATTTATTTATTTTATTTTATTTTTTAATAAATTCAAAAGCAGAAATATCCAGCAATTTGAATAAAAAACATAGCTGCAAGCAGCAATTACCGGAGTTCGCGCAAATAAAGCCTTTAAGGTGCTATGCAAAGTTGTTCAGAATAAGGGAACATATCATATGATATGAAGATCTAGTGTTTGTGTGAATAGATGTGCAGTTTGAGGCCATTTACCATAGAAATCTTGTTTTTAAAGCCTTTTTAACTGTTATAGCGCCACCTATGGTCCGATCTTCATGAAACTTTGCATGCTTGTTAAGAATCATCTGACACATGTTTTCACCAATTTTCGTAAAGTTTTGAGTTTTTGTTTAGGTTTTATAGGCTTTTGGGTATATGTGGCCACACCCCTTTTCTAAATGACCCTGTTATAGCTACCCAAAGGACAAAATTCAACATTTTTTTGATAATCATTGATCTAGAGAGTCCAGAGAATATTACTGCAGTGGTTTGATCGAGATTGAGCGAAAAACCTAGGACTAGTTCGCAAAAGTAAGTTCTTCACATATTTGTGAATATTTAAAGAACTATTTGATTGACAGCAATGGTTCTTGAGGCAAAGTTGTTCATCATGAGGAGATCTATCAAATGATATGCATATTGTGTGGATGTGTGAAACACCACGTGATTACAGAGCCATAAAACCCGTTAGCGCCGATTTCTTTCAAAATTCTTACAGACCTTTAGGGCTATGAGTCGAACATGCCCAGTGAGTTTTGTTCCGATTGGCCTCCGTTAACCTTGTCTAATAGGTGCTCAAACTTCGTTGGTCGATGGCGGCCATGTTTTTTGAGAGACGCCAATGTCCTTATAGATCCTTATGGCACATTGGACAGAGACACTGCATACCAATTTTCAGGTCGATCGGACCAACGATTGCAGAGTTATAGTAATATTTATGTTTTTTCAGGGTTATAGCACCGCCAAGTGGCAGAGCTGTGCAATTTTTTTTATTTGACCAAAGATTGAGCTTATACACATGTGTGTCTCATTTGGTTCATGAGTTATAGCCATTTTAGTAAAAAATGGCCCCCACCTGACAAACGTTTTGGGGCCCCTTTGCAATGATGAGTCAAAATTTAACTGTTTTTTTGATAATTATTGGTATTCACTGTCCAGAGAACATTTCTGCAGTGGTTTGGTTCCGATCAGGCGAAAAACCTAGGACTAGTTTGCAAAAGCAGGTTTTGAATTTACTTCAAAATGGCAGAAAAACCGGGCCCCGTAGAGCGAATCTGATTTTTTTAGGCTTTTTATCATCTTGACCCAAGGATTCCAAAAGTCTACGACAAACGGTTTAGGAGTTATGAGCGATTTTGCAATTTTGTTCGCTGCAGCGCCACCTATAGGCCGATTGGGCTGAGACTTTGATAGGTTCTCCCCAAATTGAGGTCTACCATCTGGCCAAGTTTGAAGTCTCTAGGACTTACGGTTTGGTCTGCACGATCAGTTTTACGGCAGAAAAAAAAAAAAAAAAATCCTTACAATTACAATAGGGTTTCAGCACTACGTGCTCGAACCCCAAAAAAGATTTTCGCACTATGTTTAACAAGACAATTCTATTTCAGTCTCAATATTTTACTTGCCATCCCCTTTCCTTCCTGTTTCTATACACCAAACCTTTTTAAATGACAATTCATAATTTACTAACCCTTACGTCGTTCCAGTCCCCTATCATTTATTTTTTCTTGGGTAGAACACAAAAGAATGGTTTAGTGTTTTTTTGTACATACAACAGATATCAATGGTAACCAAAATGGTTTGGTTTTAAAATATGGTTTTGTTTTTAAAATATCTTCTTTTATGTTTCACAGAAGAAAGTACATCGTGCTGGTTTGGAATGACATGAAGGTGAGTAAACGACCAACAAATTTCCATTGTGGGGTGAACTATCCCTTTAATATAAAATGTGCAGTCAAACAGTCATTTCCCAGCGTTGAACATGTCTTATCCAATCCGAATTGCAACTATGCGTTTTATATTATTTCACAATACAGTACAGTTACAGCAGATTGATAACCTGATGCAACATTCCTGTTGATTGCAGCTATTTCAATTCTTGCGCTTGGTATCATAAATCTCATTTATCATTTCGCTGACACACCCCAACACAAACAGACCAAAGAGTCAAAACGAGCAGCCACTGATAGCCGGCCAATCATGTGATCATCAGACTACATAAAGCAGCGCACATATTCACTTGAATGAATAAATGCTCTCTGGGCACCAGGGGCCTTTAGAACAACATTCCAATGCTCTGAGTTGGAACACAACAATATACCTCCTGTTTAATTAGATATGCTCAAGGCTCAGTTAACACAAGACCAGCAAAAGGGATGTTCTAGATGTTCACCGGAGGTGAATGACCTTGTCACAGCGGAATTCATCCTCCAACAAAGTTATCTATGCGAGGAAACTCGTATGTACGTAAGAGATGGAGAGATTGAGAACACAAAAAGTGTTTACTTCACTCTAACAAAGTTGGCATAAATCACATCATGGCTTACTAACAGAACTAATGCCAGTCTTGTTGAATGGCCACCTGTTGATTCAGTGCTCACGACCCACCCAACATTGAGTGCGTTCAGTCATGCGTCATATCAGATGAGCCTGGCAGCAGGAAGAGATAGAGAGGCAAATAATATGCATGGGTTTGTGCGCGATTGAATTCTGAGCGAGGCTGTTTGTGTGCACTTGTGGTCAGCTAATGGGTTACGGCTTCACTGCGCTGTATTAAGTGAGCAGACGGCAATAAGGCACCTGTTCCAGCAGTCTGAGTCCCGGGAGGTTAACATTGGTTTATTGAGGTAGGCATTAGGAACGTCAGGCATGTCACCCCCCCACAACCAGCTGACTGGCCCTTCCTTCCTCCCTCCCTCGCCCTACAAAGGGGCCACGGCCAAGAGAAAGTGGAAGGCAGCTGTGTAAATTACTGACGGAGGGGGAAACTCATAATGTTGTGGTATCACATAAGGAAAAGGAGGAAAGAGGAGGATCAAAGTGGAGATTTGTCAAAAACGAGATAAAAAGGATTACAACAGATGGAAACGTGTTGTTCGCTTGATAAGAATGAGGGATCCTGAAATTTCGAAGCAGCAACTCAGGAATGATCTGTTGTATGGTTATGTAGGTCACGGAAGTGTCATTATCAACGGTCCGAAGATAACGATCGAAACCAATGAGAGACAGTTTGGGCGTAGCAAAGAGCAGTGTAATGAGTCGCACAAGAATCTGAAACAAAACGTGTAATTCAGTAATACTTTTTGATTTTTTTTTTACAAACGCAATCCAAATACAAAAATGATCACCAAATTCTTAATGTTAATATTTTCTGGGATGCTTTTAATGGTTGATGACATAAATGAAAGAAAGAATGATAAAGAAACATATTTTAAAAATGATGTTTAAAACACAGTATATGTCACATTTTTAAAAATGTATTGTTTGTATTTACGTTGGTTTCATATGATTTCATATGGTTCAAAAAATTATAAATTAATCATTCTAAAAAATGTCATGTGTAGTTGCCAAATAAATAAACAAATAAATAACCCTGAATTCATGTACACTACTGAGTCGCAAGTATATTTGTGTATAATGTTATTCATTATTTAAAAAAATAAATAAATATAGGTTGCAAGGTAAAAACAATATTTTTTTTGCAAATATCATATTTTTGGGGAGTCACTCTACATGATATTCCAAGAGAAAAAATGTAGAAATGTAAAATATACTCATCATTATAAAAAAGGTGTAATCATTGTATGACTAAACTGCATTTTTGATAAATGTTAAAAGTTAATAAGTTAATAAAAATTACCAAAAATACATAAATAGATGCATAAAACTAGTCCATAAATAAATAAATAAACAACCTTGAAATTCATGTACACTACTGAGTCATAAGTACATTGGTGTATAATCGTATTCATTATTTTAAAAAATAAATAAATAAATACAGTTCCCAAGGAAAAAAAAGTTTTTTTTGCAAATATCGTGATTAATTCAAAAATGCCATTTTTGGGGGAGTCACTCCACATGACATTCCCAGGAAAAAAAATAAATTAAAAAAATAATTTAGAAATGTAAAATATTCTCATCATTATAGAAAATGTGCATTCATTGTATGAATTAACTGCATTTTTAATAAAGGTATAATTTTAATAAATTAATAAGGACCGAAAATAGTCCATAAATGAATAAATAACCTTAAATTCATGTACACCACTGAGTCATAAGTACATTGGTGTATAATCTTCATCATTTTCAAAAAATTAAATACAGTTTTCAAGGCAAAAACTATTTTTCTTTCACAAATATCATGAATTAAGTCAAAAATTCAAATGTTTCAGGAGTCACTCCACATGATTACTAGAAATTTTTTTAAAAAATTTAAATAAAAAATAATTTAGAAATGTTAAATATTCTCATCATTATAGAAAAGGTGTATTCTTTGTATGAATTAACTGCATTTTTAATAAGGGTTAAAGTGTAATAAAATAATAGGAAGTACCAAAAATACACAAATAGATCAACTGACCCTAAAACAAGTCCATAAATAAATAAACAAATGAATAAATAACCCTGAAATTTGTGTACAATACTGAGTTGTTGTACACTAAGTGCATTGTAATTTTAAAGTGTGTAATTTTATTCATTATTTTCAAAAAACTTAAATACAGTTTCCAAGGTAAAAACAACAACAACAACAAAAACATTTTTGTTTTGCAAATATCATGAATTATTAAAAATTCAAACTTTACTCCACATGACATTCCCAGGAAAAAAACTAAAATAAAATAAAATAAAATAATTTAGAAATTTAAAATATACTCAGCATTACAAAAAAGATGTATGTAGGTATTCATTAACTGCAAAGGTTAAAGTTTATTAAATTAATATGCAGTACCAAAAATACACTAATAGATAAACTGACCCTAAAACTAGTCCATAAATAAAAAAATAAATAACCTTGAATATATGCACACTACTGAGTCATAAGTAAATTGGTGTATATTCTTATTCATTATTTAAAAAAAATTAAATACAGTCTCCATTTTGCAGATATCATGAATTATTAATTCGAAAAATTTACATTTTTGAGGAGTCACTCCATATGACATTTCCAGAAAGTAATATAATAATTTATATATTTAAAATATACTCATCATTTAAAAAAAAAAAAAGTCTATTCATTGTATGAATTAACTGAATTTTTAATAAAAGTTAAAGTTTAATAAATTTTACCAACGTTTAATAAATTACCAGTAGTGCCAAAAATACATACATGTAAATAGATAAACGGACCCTAAAACTAGTCCATAAATAAATATATAAATACATAAATAAATTCACTGACCCAAAAAGTCAGATCACGTTGACAGCTGGGCAGACTTGTGAAAAAAAGACCCTCTATTTTGACAGATAAGTAGTGGTTTAGAATAGAAGGCTGCAAATCATTTCCTCATTTGCTGACAGATGTCACATCTTACACGGTGCTGTGAATCTGTGACCTATCATCTTCTCATGGGGGGCTTTAAGTGAGGTACGAGAACATGTCTGCCCTTGCTGGCCCGACTTAACCACCACCCTCAGAATGAATCACCAGATGACAGCAGCCCTCTTCAAATTAAGCACATTGGCACATGGTGACCATTTAAAGATGCAGATGCTCTTTCCCAACCCCCCTCCCAGCAAGCACAATAAAAATCCACAGGTGAACAAAAAAAGCACTGTTTACTACTAATTAAGTGCACTTCAATAGTCTTTAAATCAGTATTCTACAGTGCCTGAATGAATTAACTGATTTAAAAAGCTTCAAAATGTTTTACTGAACAGCATCTTAAAGAACATGATTAGTATGCAGACTATCAAATGTATGGAGCTAAAGAGAGAGCATGTCATATTACACAAGGTGTCCTTTACTCTGTGAGTGCTTTAGGCAATGGTGCAGTACATGTGACTCTTAAATTGGTGCTAGTCCCTGTAGCACTCCTATACTGCATCTCTCTTCCTTTTTCATGCTGTTTCTCTTTCTCCCAGCTCCGTCTGCTTGCTCTTACATGTCCCTAAAGTTCCACCTTAACCACAAATAAATCAGGTGTGTTGGTAGGGTGTGTGTGAGAGACTTCCAACAGGTAGGAACAACTTATGCAATACAAAATTGGGCATTGTCTTCCTGCATATATGATTCTTTCAAGACCACACATGCCCACTGCACCCGAAACAGTTAGTGCCATTTTAAAGAGAATCTCTATTTCTCATGTTATTTATTGCTTTTATTTCATTTAAAAAAAATTTCCCTACAAACAGTTACTAATTTTAATCACTGAACTGATTTTTTAAGGGTTTTTTTTTTTTTTAAGTCTCTTATGTTCATCAAAGTTCCATTTATTTGATCAAATATACAGTAAAATTATAAAATATTATTGCAATTTAAAATAAGAGTTTTCTATCTTAATATACTATAAAAATAGAATTTATTTATGTGATGATTTTTCAGCATCATTACTCCAGGCTTCAGTATCACATGATCCTTCAGAAATCATTCTAATATGCTGAATTATTATTAATGTTGGAAACAGTTGTGCTGCTTAATACTTTGTTGGAACCTGTGATACTTTTTTCAGTATTTGCTGATGAATAAAATTATCATAAATTATATTTTTTATTTAAAATAGAAATATTTTCTAACAATATAAGTTTTTACTGACACTTTTTTATCAATTTAACACATCCTTACTGAATAAAAGTATTAATTTCTTTCAAAAAATAAAGAAAAAAAATTTACTGACTCCAAATTTTTAAACAGTAGTGTATATTTTTGGAAAAGATTTCTATTTTAAATAAATGCTGTTCTCTTTAACGTTTTATTCATAAAAGAGTTTCAAACTTTGATCATAATTCAGCATATTAGGGTGATTTATTAAGGATCATGTGACACTGAAGACTGGAGTAATGATGCTAAAAATTCAGCTTTGCATCACACAAATAAATTCTATTTTAAAATATATTAAAATAGAAATCCTCTATTTTGAATTGCAATAATATTTCACAATATTACTGTTTTTTCTGTATTTTAAACACAGCCTTGATGAGCCTAAAACAAGTTCTTCAAAAAACATTAAAAATCTTACTGATCCCAAACTTTTGAATGGCATATATATATATATGTGTGTGTGTGTGTGTGTTTGTATTGTTTTACCTGGGTCATTCTATAATTCCGGGTACATCTCATGTCCGTGAAGTATATTTTTAATATATTTTCATCAATATAAAACCCCGACACTTCATTTTCTAGTACACAATTATATTTTTCCCAGTGACACTACTATATTTTGAAAAAGCTTTATTTTTTTTTTTATTATTTTTTTTTTTTTTAAATGATGTTCAAATCGCATACAACCCTGGTATTCAGCTGTTGGATTTTGTAAAGTTGCTCATTCTACTCTGCATTTAAGCATGAAGATTACCTCAAATATAAATTAATCTCATAGTTTTGCCTTCAGTTAGATCAGGTTATCAAGACATTTGGGTGTGCGCTTCAAAAATAATGAGTGTTTATTGTGATATAACTTTATTTGTTTTAAACCCATTGTCAACTAAGTTACACACTAGAAACCCCCCCTCAGAAAGGAATGGTTTGTCCCATTCCCACATTATTTGCACAGTATGATGATATTTCCTCTAGAAGCACATGGATGAAACATTAGAAGTTACGTTTTCTCTCTTTTCCCTAATATTGGTTAAACTAGCAAACCTGTGTCAAGAGTGGATTAATTGACTGTCAACAGTGTTACACAAGTATTATTCCTGCAAATTTTAACAAGGCAATTTAACTAAAACTTACGTTTTGTTTATAAAAAATATTTCTATACATACCATATGCTCAGCAGTTCTAAGCTTCAGTGTTGTGTATAGGTCCAAAACACTTAAAATGTCAACTAAGTTACCTATTAACTGTGTTACCCATAAAGGTAACATGGTGAACAGCAGCAAACATAAATGGTTCTTCATGCACATATTCCTACAGATCATCTTTATTCATATAGCACTTAACTTAATATAGGGTTTGGTTCAAAGCAGCTGTGAGGTAATGTTTGGGTTTTTGGGAAAAAGGAAAAAAAATTCTTCACATTATCAAATTCTAAATGTACCCCTAATTATAGAATGAACCATCTTGTAGGTTTTGGTCTATTTGCTATTGTCAATATAAAAATTCAACCCAGCTTTTGTAAAAATAGCAATTTTCTCACAAAAATGTTGACAAAAATAAAAATAATGATTGTGCATGTCAAAAAATTCACTCCCTTTAAGCTAAACATCCAGTCAGCTAAAAACGCCTACGCCAGTCTTACTGTGAAATACTCTGAATAATACATCCTTGCTGGGACTACATTTATCTTATGTTGTTTCAACAACTTCAGCAAGTCACAAAAAGCTTATTGTCTGGCTTGTGGATTTTCCTTTTTCAAACTTGATGTAATCCATTGACTTCAATGGATTAATTTCACAAGGCAACAGATATGCCCAAACGCTGCCTCACCCAAAACCCAAGCATTGTGGGAGTTCTGGGTTTGTCGAATCCATGCCTGCTCTAAACTAAACACAGACACCACACACAGAACATCGTGCGATTTCTGATACTAACTTGAACGTTGTGTGTTTAAAATAACATTACAGGTTATGTTATATTAGTTACGCAGCACAATTTTGATTTTGAAACTGGCCGCATCCTCTTTCATTGTAAGCACCTCACCGCAAACTCCATTTGTGCATCTTTCAAAGAAAACAAGGAACAAGTCAAAATTATTTTATGTGGTAAACAAAATTATGCCACAAACTGAGCTTAAACCAGAATCGCTAGAAGCAAAACCAATCTCAGAAAGTACAACCAGATTCCAGCCAGCACTATACCCTCTTGATCTGATCCCAGCTCTGCCCAAACTGACCCAAACAGAAACATTTTTTGCAGTGAGATATAATTATGTGGAAGGCCCGTCTTTACTTGCGTCTGAGATTATATTTCAGCCTCAGAGCAGAGGAGATGATGTCACGGAGGAGGTAACGCGTTCGCATGGTTTAAGTCTCCAGGTGAATCATATCACAGCTGCATTGACCTTTTCCAGTCTTTTTCTACGTAAAGAGCAAGCTGACCCCAGTGCTACCCGATCCAGCACTCAACACATCCTGGCCATTGTGTCGACTATGAAAAGAAGAGCTGCATCAAATCCTAAAGCTTTCTTCAGACTATTCTGCCAGCAAGTGAGGCACAACCGTGGCTTCTAGACATACGTCATCTGTTAGAGCATTTTCGCGTGATCTTCAGCGAGGTTTCCTTTTTCATATGACTAATTCGGAGATAAAAATGGAACACTGCCCATTCAAAGGGATTCATTTGAGTCTGCCCTAACTGAAAGGTCAGAAGACTCTCATATTCGCACCTTTTTGTTGCTTTGTTTTGATTCAGCTATTCAGAGTAAACTGTGTTGAAGCTTGACACGAAGCTTTAGCGGGCCCCCCCCAAAAAAAAGACAGAAAAATCAAGCCGTCTGGTTTGAATTTGCCATCACGCAAGAGGTTCATATCAGATAAACACAGTATGTCATTGAAGTGAAGCGATTATCCAAAAGCAGCCTATATTTATGTTATCAAATGTCTAAGTATGATGTAAAAGAGTGACATTAAGAGAGAAATACTGTAGAGAGAGGTTTAATCATCCAAAAAGTTTCCTCAGCAGCTTTTCATGTCTGTAAAGAGATATTTTAAATGATATGTAATAGCCTTTTGGAGGTCAAGACCATCATAACTAACAGGAACGACTATGAAAGGAGCTATTATTTCCTGTACTATAGGTCTACATGCCTTTCAGCCTGTTTATATGTGTGCTGTATTTGTTTATCTGTGATGGGTACCTTTTCTGTCGCTGAGGGGATCCAGCTAATACATTTTTAAAAAGACTGACTAGAAATATTACACTTCATAAAAAACGCTGACATTTTCTACAAATAGGCGGTTGTTAATTAAACCTTGACAGGGTGTTTAGGTCTGTTGGCTGAAACAAAACAAGATCTCCAACAATACTACAATATAAGGTTTATATTAGGCTATAAATATGCTATCCCAGTTACTTTTCAATCAGTGGACTAGGTAGAATATTTAATATTTAGTTAACGTATTCATTAATGAACCGTGTCTCTTAGCGGTTCCTTGTTTCCCACTTTTTACACACAATGTTTGGTCATGCGAACTTCTCGTATCTGTCAAAAGTATTATGCTCACCATATTAAACTTAATAGTCCTCCGAGTTGAAAAAACGACCTCCATTTTTACTGCAGTAGGAAATTTCCCGTTTCGAGACGCAAGATGGCACCAACGAACTATTCTAACGGACGTTACTGAGACAGAAAGAGATTGCGGAGTGATACGAGAAACGGGAAAGTAGCGCCGGCCCCCAGCAACTCGATTTCGTTGAAGGGAAAAACCGCGATACAAACGCGACTGAGCTAGTTTTGATTAGCATTTGTGTTGGTTTTGACACAGTTTACTCTGAATAGCTGTGGAAAGGAAATTTCCCGTTTGGAAATGTCCCGTTTGGAGACGCAAGATGGCACCAACGAACTATTCTAACGGACGTTACTGAGACAGAAAGAGATAGCGGAGTGATACGAGAAACGGAAAAGTAGCGCCGGCCCCCAGCAACTCGATTTCATTGGAGGGAAAAACCGCGATACGAACGCTACTGAGCTAGTTTTGATTAGCATTTGTGTTGATTTTGTTTCTGGCGTGTTGCCGTTGACAATGGTGAAACTCACAGTTTATGATACAAAAAACGTTTACCCACTCATAAGAAAACAATGACCTTTAAGAAACGTGAATTTGTAATAGTTATTTATATCATGTCCACCACACTTGTTACAATTAGAGGATTCGTCAGTGCAGGAAGAAATCCAGCATTTAGAGGTGAGTGAATTCTGGTACTAACTTGAATACAATGGCCAATCACAGGAGTTCAAGAAATCAACAAAACTGTGACAGGGTAAATGTCGAACATCACCGGTCCAAACCCGGTAAACAGGTCTCATCCCTTCCGCTTTTCGGAGAATGTATTAACAGACGTATTAAATAACGGCAATATCTTTTATGGACTTTTAAGGGTAATCAGTTAAGCTAGCAAGCTAGAAAATAATAAAAATGTAAAAAAAAAATAAAAAAAAAACGTTTAGATATCAATCCTTATAGAGGGTTTGCACTTACGTCACGATTGGGTCAGTTACCCAGTTGCACGGCCATATTGGAGATACTCGGATGTTAACAATAGCATGGATTGCGCGTTTAATGTACTACTGAATATGTTGTTCTGATAATTTATGCTGTCTAAACCATGGAAAAAATGTGTGGAAGCTGCTAAATCATATAGAGATGACTCAGGAAAGGCATAATATTTTGACAAACTAAAGTTAATAGGTGGTTAAGATACAAACCAGGAGTATTAATTAAGATATTAGCCTAATATTTCACCTACCTGACCGGAAATGATAAGAACAAACAGAAATGTTGTCAAGATTCTTGCCCTGGACATCCTGCTTCAATTTGGCCAACCTCAAACACCTTTTGTTCCTCAGACAGTTTTTTGCACTCTTCTCCTTGATTTGTTATAACTTTTGTCAGTCTATAGTAGGCTACTATGAATGTTTTCCCAGTCCGACCAATTAGTACAACCCAAAATATGAAAATAATTGACCATTTTCAGCAGCAATAATCAGCAAAATATGCGAGTTTTGGTCGGTTCAGTGTAATTGTTTATGTTTAGTGCCACCAATATGGCTGATTGATGAACACTCTATAAAAACTTTTGACGCTTTCTAGATCGCAAACACAAATGCCCACAGGATTATTTACCAAATCTGTCGCCAATAACCTGTTATTACTGTTTTAACTGTGAGTGTTTTTGACTACATGAGAAATATCATATAGCTTTTAAGTAACATCTATTTTAAGTGTTTAATAGTGGTTAATATTGACCACTTATATTGCACCAAAATATTAACAGTACACGAAAGCACTTAAAGTAGAAAAATGATTCTGTGTGAGTATGTGTAATGGTAGCACTGTGGTATTGTTAAAGTAGGCCTAACCACGGTTTATAGTAATCATTCAGAACATTGGTGGTTTATTCCCATTTTAATTTAATTGGCAAATTACATCTGATTATTGTTGTTCACTAGCTAATTGTTCTTCCTGTAGTTTGCCCAGCACCTTAGTACATCTTTGAAGTACAGGATATACAAAAAAGTGACTAAACATTTTTAAATCACAATTCTACATTTGTAGTTTATGTCAAACTGGTGCTTTTTAATTATTTATAATATTTTTAACAACTATGTAGTATAATCTTGATTGAAGTCATGGCAATCGCTCCGCAAACATTTGCGGTCACATGCCATTGCTCTGCAAAATTTCACAGGCAAAATCCATAATTTCTATACTAATTACGTGATAAAGTGTCCCACGCAGATTATGCTCATTTTCAAGACGGCCAAAGCCGCTTTGTCTGGAAGTGAATGCTGTGCGAGTGGTGCGTTATTTTTCAATTTTTGTTATTTATTTTAGACCGCCTGACTGTAAATGATCTGTTATATAAAATTTATATTGCCTGTCCTTCAAGATTTGGGCTTCAGTAACCTCTCATTGCAACTAAGCCTAGTAACTCAGTTACATAATTTCTCAGAATGTCTCCATGTTAACATTTGAGCAAAGTTACATTCCTCCGCAATCTGCACATGAACTCCCACCCTGTTATCTCATTTGAAACGTGTATAGTTAATAAATAAATGCTTGCTTAGGTTTTTGTTTAAGAAACAACAGGAGTGAACACACTGCACATGTAAATCTATTTTTGATAAGGAATGTATCAGCTCAGCAGCTTGTGAGATAATTTAAATTGCAGGGATGTTTAGCATGCCCAAATGACTAGTGGAAAGTGGACACTTATCAGAAAAAGAAAAGCCAACCCCAGTATTTTCAGCATTCTTAACATTTTCCTTCTCTTTCTAATTTGGTCTTTTGGAGCCCAGTCCGTGTGGTTCATGCCCATAGAATTACAGAGAGCTAGAATGATGAAGGACGGTACAAACACGTGCTTGAAGAGACATTTTTGCAATTCATTCCTGCACCTGCGTACACACATATATGCCTACACGCATCATAAGTGCAAAATAATAAAAGCGTTTATGTATAACTGGATAACTGCATAGTGGTCCTAAGCGAATACTTCTCATTTTTGTACTCTAATTTTCATAAGTAAAGGCTTAGGGAGAAATCCAAAACAGATCTTTCCAAAGCGGTCTGATGTGTTTATAAAAATACCATCTAAGTATCTAAGTAAAATATCACATGGACTCGGCCGCCGACATATGGCCTCAATAAAGCAGTCAAAAAGCCTCCCAGCAATTTGAATGAATTAGATATTTGCATGCCTGTTCTTGTTGCAATGTCCTCCAACTGTGGTTTTTACTACATACCAAACTTCCTACTGTTACCTTTGCCGTCGGCCTGGTTTATAACTGGAGATGAACGATATAGAAGCTTCTTCTGCTTTCCTTTTTATTATTTTGGGCCCTCCAGATTCATACTTCCGGCAAACGCATCGCCGCTTTGCCGAGAGTGGGTGTCAATTAACATTCCTGGTCTTGGTCTGTCATGGCATTGTAAATCTTCTATACTTCACCTCCTTTTTTTCCATGAACACACCCCTCTTCCTACTGGGATGAAAAGAACGATGAGGAGAGTGATATGTCTTTGAGGGCTTTGGCATAACCTGTCTGCAACTTGCCCTTCGTTTTGTCTTTCAGATTTATAGGTAGCACAAAGTTTACCAGGTTTCCTCGCAGCTAAATGTCAATCGCAAAGAATATGGGAAGTACAGTTCAAAATATGTATATATTCCGTGATTAAACCTGACATAAAAGCCGCAGCTTTGGAGCAAGATAGTATTCCCGAATAACGTGCGCTGTGGTCGGGGTGGAATACTTTTGGATCATTACATAAATGAAGACCGTTTTCTCTGTGATGTATCTTCCAGCTCACAGCATTCACAAATTTCCTGATCTTCAAGGGTCATGCCAGCATGACCACAAAACACTGCCCCTGGGAATTCCACGAATTCCCTGTGGAACATCATGCGGGTTTGCGAATTTGATTCATACGGGATAAAGCAAATCAAACCAAGAGCTTGCCAGAACACAAAATACTTCTTTCCCACTCTCTCTCTTTCTCACACACACACACACCTAAACACAAATACACAAACATTTCTTAAACGTTCATATTTTTCTTGCCTACAAGCATACTTGGCTAAAACTTTGCTAATTTTTTGGAAAGTAGCAAAACATTGAAATAATTGGATCTATAAAAGTAACGCCCTTTAAGAGATTGTTCACTCAAAAATGAAAATTGTCATCTTTTACTCACTGTCATGTCGTTCAAAGCTTGTAAATAATGACAGAATTTTTATGTTTGTGTCAACTGTTCCTTTAAAAAACATTTTTTTGGTATGGTATGGTTTTTTTGGTATTTCTATGTCTCTACGATGTTACAGTTCTTCACAAGATTGAAAAGAATTAGCTTTAATTTAGGGTTAGCATGATCAGATGTGCCTGGTCTCAAGAAAAACCCTAGATATAACTCTTGTCTTTTTCAGGTTCATTGTATAACCACACTAAAGACTGCAGTCTTATAAGCCAAAACCCATAATAAACCATTAGATGAAAGTACAGAACATGTTATCAGTATCACGATACTGCCATCAAGTGGCTGTTATGGACACTACCACTGTAAGTCACAAATCTTCAGTTCACAAGTTTGTCTGCTGATCCAGTTCTGAGGGTTAATGGTAAACAAACTTTTCTTGTTTTCAACAGAGGCTTGAACCCGAGGCTCGGCTTGAGTTCAGAGTTCAACCCTCCCATTGTGGTACTACATAGGAAGAATAGGAAACAGAGGAGGAGATGGGGAGGTGGAGGGATGCCGCAATGACTGCTACTAATATGGGCCATTCTACAGAAGTCAGAGTTGGAAACATCTTTTTTTCACAAATTTTGTATATATGCAAATTGTGTAACACATTTCTAGTAATTGTGCAGCTAATTGTGCAGTTTTGGAATATTTGTCCACTCTCCAAAATTGTCATTACTGAAACCGTAATACATAATTTAATAAGTAGGGTCATATTGACCTATTAAGATTTTGCTTACATCTTTCTTGTAAATTTATTTTTGCTATTTTATAAAAAGTTTTCAGAGGTAAATTAATAACAGTTGGAATTTTAACACAATTTTAAGTGCGATTGATGAGATGTTGTATTCTGAATCCAGTTTTTCTTTGTAAAAGCCAAAACGTTACTGATTTCAAACTTAATTCAGTAGTTTAAATATACATTGAACCAAACAGCATCATAAAATCTTATGATTTTATCTTATGATTCAATATACTGTATTTTTGACAAAACATCCTATGTTTCGGTCTTGACTGGACATTTTCAGTAGTGACAAAAATGTTTTGGTAGCGACCACATCACATTACAGAATTTTAACTCAAATACTAAAACGCTACTGAAACATACAAAAATACTACAAATTTGCATAACTGTACTAAAATTTTGTTTATTTCCTGCAAATAAAAGATTATGTGCTCCCCTTTTTCACTACCGAAACAATGGACCCTTTTCACAAGCCTGTGATGACGCGTTTTAATGGTCTTTATCATCACAAAATCCTTTTTTAGATTTTGATTTTTAAAAATATGTATGTGCATTTATATACCACCTTTTCATAAAGTTACAACAACAACAAAAAAAAACTAGTTAGTGCTATGCAAGGGTGTTTCTAATGCCGCATCTATGGAAGGGACGGTAAATTTGACATTGTTCTCTCTTCTGACTGCCGATATCATTCTCTCTCAATTTTTTTCCTTTGATTAAAAGTCGTAAAAACACTATTGTGTAGTTTTTCTTTTGCTATTTGAGCAAATGTGAATGCAAAAAATATGTATTTGTGGTACTCTCCCATTCACTGCTCTCGGATTTCACCCAACTATCACGACTTCCGCTATGAGAAACCCATAAAGGTCAGAAAGGCCCATGATGACACGTTTCAGTCGTGACCGTTACGGTAGTGACAATTTTAGAAACTTTTGAGCCCAGCTCAAAGATGCTAATCAGCACATGGTTAGCTAGCACAGTGCTGCTACACGTATAAAAACTAAATGTTATGAAATAATTCTGAAAAGTGTGCTTAATTATAGAAAAATGGTGTTCGGTAGTGACGTTCTTTAAAGTTACAGATTTTTAATACTTTTTCCATTTACCTCAAAATGACTGGACCTATCTATTCACACCTTGTAGCTATGAGAGAGAGTGACAGGAATATTCCCTGATCATAAATGTAGGGGTGTAGGTGAAATCAGTCTCAGCCAATAGACTAAAACATACACTGTTTCGGTAGTGACATGAAAATGCAGGACATTTTTTTTTTTTTTTTTGCATAAAGTTTCATAATTTACAAATAAAATATAAAATAAATATTTTTAACTTCACTTTTTTACAAAATAAAAAAATATATTTTTAAAAACAACAATGGAATAAAATACAAAAAATTAGTTTTAAGTTGAAATGTACCGGTTAGGGTTCGAGACAACCACCTCCCAACTGAAAGTACCAAATAAATGATGTTTTTGTTTTTATATATATTAAGCTTACTGATATTTTAAATATTATTGTGGGTTTCAATAGATAATAGAGGGATCTTGGATTTGGATCTAAGATATGAATACTTAAATTCTTTTTAAATGTGTTTTTTGGTTGTGGGACAGCAGTTTGCACCAATTCTGTAAAATTATAATTGACAGGACTGAATGATTAGGCTCCTCTCAAACTTACTTTTGGAACTTCATCTAAATGTTACGCTACAATTCTTGCATTTCTAATTTCAAAGGCTGCCGTTTTGCAAAAAGGCTATTTTTAAAATGCTGAAAAGTTACAAACACCAGTGCATGATATGCATTGAGCAATTTGTGAATGGAAATCAGAGCAAAGCCAACAAACAACACCAACAGGCAGAGAGTGAATGACCATTTAATGATCTGCAAAGGTGTTAACAAACAAAATTTATTTTACATCTTTAAATGTCCTCATAGAGGAACCGCAAAATACACTCAAAATGATGAAATAAGATAAATCAGACAAAATTTTAAGATCAGCTGTTTCTGTTTACTTTCTTTTGGTATTTTGATATTTTAAATTTGTATATCAAAAATGTAAGTGCCTTCAAAATAACCATGAGAGAATTTGTAGTAACCCAATGAAACTGCAAAACTAAGACTCATGGTTTACTTTCTGCATCGGTTTTCTTTACATACTTTTGTTTTGTCTTACAAAACAAAATAAAGACCCTGACATAAAAAAACAAAGACAGAAAAAAAAAAGCAACACAAAATGAAAATGATTATTTACAGCTTGGCTCAAGGAGACACAAATCAAGAAAGGAGACCAAAAGGAGTCTCTATCATGTCTCCTGACAGATTTGTACATATTTTCATCTTTTTTTTTCTCTCTTTACAAAGTATATTTACCACTTGCATTGCACTGTTCTTGTTGGACATTCAGAGGTATGTTCAAAAAACCAAGAAAGAAACAGTGGAAAACTGAATTTAACACTTCAGGGGTCTTAAGGACAGTATCATCAGTTAAGATCCCCCCAATAGTTACCGACATGAAAATAAAAAAAGGTAGAAATAGAGGTAGGGGACAAAAAGCATAAAACAAGGCAATGTAAAAGCAGGCCTTAAAGATCAAGTGACAAATACAAAGTCAAGTATCAAAATAAAACTTTGAATCTCCATTCATTTCGTTTTCTCCATTTAAAAATTATGGCACAGGATTGATTTCAAAAACGTCAACAAAACAGAAATCTGAAATGATACTCGAGTGGTAACCGACAGTTCACTTTCACTGTTGATGGCAAGAGGTTGTCAATCTTGTTATGCTTGTCAACTGCTTTGAAAGTCTTTAAATATACATCGTATTTACAACCAGGCCTTCGCCCGATTCACTTTGCAAGTATTAAGAGGAAAGCGAAAAAAGTATACATACAATCCCCAATTGAGGCATCAAGTGTAAACTGTACAACTCACAACGCTCCCACATTTTGTCCCTTTCGGAGATAACAAGGACTATATTGAGAGCCATTTCTACAAATAACATGGAAGTAACTTGTTTACTTATGATTTGAACAGTAGCTGCTTTATATTACATTATTATTTACTTTTTTTTTTTTATAAAATTTGTCAAAGAAATTCGATTTCGAACCACTTAGACTAGATAGCATTTTTAGTCTCTACCACAAAAATGGCTGGTGAATGAAGCATGTCCGAGTAATAAAGTAAAATTACAATTTCAATAACCAAATTTGTACAAACTTGTTTTTCATTTTTTGATTTTCATAACATAGTGCAATGATTGGTCTGATTATTCTTCAGAAATCAATAAAAAGTTTCTTTATCCCACGTCCAAATAATCCCAAAGATCTTCAGTGTTTTAAAAACCATAGATACAAATCTCCAAAAGAAGAAAAAAAAGAAAAAAAAATGATCAGAGAATTGATCGTTGTAAATAGCTCCATTTATCTCTGTGTACTAAAGGTGATACACAGTTAAACGGATGCGGCAATGAGTCGATGGGTTTAAAGGCTGGTGAAAAAACAACAACGAAAGAGTGAATACATGGCCAAAAAGGAGTAAACTTGACTAACATTGAGGTGCTTTCCAGAGTATAAACAAAAAACAAAACTTAGTAAGTCCCAAAGGCTGGTGTTGGCATGTTGGTGTGGGAAGCTGGGATCTCCCTCTTATACAGATGCTATAACAATCATAAGATGGGGAGAGATACTGGAGATGCTATTGAGAAGGTCCGGAGCGAGATGAGACAAGTGGCTCTCAGAAAACTCGCAAGGAGGGAAAATCTGGACAACGTAGGCTGGCTACAAGGAAGACGGAAGAAAATTGTTTGTTAGTGGAATGTACAATTTAAAGTCTGCAGATGGCGAAATTATTTATTTTCACATATGGAAGCATCTAATCTTTTTTGAGTGGTTAGACTGTGGTTTTCTTTCAGGAAAACTCACACTGAACTCTGTACTGCAAATGATTATAAATGTCACTATAATTTTCATTCTTGTGAAGACTAACCTGATTTGAGCCTGGATTTGGGACATTGATAATTCCAGCAGCTTGTTTTGCTTGCAGGTAAGTGATGAAACCGGTTTTAAGAGCATGGGTCTGGTTGTGGACATCCTCTTGGTCCAGTCCACAAGGCAATGCCAATAGAAGGCAGTATTCATTTTCAGCCTGGGGGGGAATAAAAGTTTTTCCTTTAAATTCCCACTACTGTCCTGACATTTCAGTAGATTTGGTTTTGCTTAGTTTTAAAGGGTAAGTTCATCCTAAAATGAAATTTCTGTCATTAATTACTTAGAGGATAAGTTCATTTCAAGAACAAAAATGTACAGATAATTTGCTCATCCCCTTGTCATCCAAGATGTTTATGTCTTTCTTCAGTTGTAAAGAAATTATGTTTTTTGAGTAGACTTATATAATGGACTTCTATGGTGCCTACGAGTTCAAACTTCCAAAATGTAATTTAAATGCAGCTTCAAAGGGCTCTAAACGATCCCAGCCAATGAAGAAGGGTCTTATCTACCAAAACGATCAGTTAATTTCTAAAAAAAAAAAAAAAATTTATAATTTATATACTTTATAACCTCAAACGCTTGTCTTGTCTAGCTCTGCATGAACTCTATGTATTCCGGTAAAAAGGTATATAAATTGTAATTTTTTTGCTTCACTGGATAAGACCCTTCTTCCTCAGCTGGGATTGTTTAGAGCTCTTTTGAAGTTGCACTGAAACTGCATTTTGGAAGTTCAAACTCACAGGCATCATAGAAGTCCACTATATGGAGAAAAATCCTGAAATATCTCCCTCAAAAAAACAATTTCTTTATGACTGGAGAAAGACATGAACATCTTGGATGACAAGGGGATGAGTAAATAATCTGTAAATTTTTGTTCTGGAAGTGAACTACTCTTTTAAACTTATGTAGTTCCAAACCCGTAAGACCTTCGTTCACCTTCGGAAGACAAGTCAAGAAAGGACATCATCAAAATAGTCCATGTGACATCAGTGGTTCAACCTGCTTTTATGAAGCTAGAAGAATACTTTTTGTGTGCACAAACAAAAAGACAAAACAAAAACAATGACTTTATTCAATAATCTCTTTCGTTTCAGGCTGTGTGTTCACGATAGTACACGACAGCATACACAGTATGCGTGTGCCTTCCTCTGCATGCGTCGTAATACTCTCTTGAACGCTGAATGTTGAAGACTGAGGCGGAAAAGAAGAAATTGTTGAATAAAATTATTTTTGTTTGTTTTTTTGCGCGCACAAAAGTATTCTCGTAGCTTCATAAAATTAGGGTTGAACTACTGATGTCACATGGACTATTTTATCGATGTCCTTACTACCTTTCTGGGTCTTGAATGTGTCAGTTGCTATGCTGTCTAAACAGGGTTGGAAAGCTCTCGTATTTCATCCTTAATTTGTGTTCCGAAGATGAACAAAGGTCTTACAGGTTTGGAACAATGGTGAGTAATGGCAGAATTTTCATTTTGGGGTGAACAATCCCTTTTCTAGATATGGATAAATTCGATTTAATCTGTTTTTTTAAAGAGCTGTAAGAGTAGATAGGATGCTTACAGTCATACGTCTTGCAACTCCCTCAAGTTGTGAGGCCTCTAGGCGCATTCTCTGGGCAATGCGAAGAAAGGCACCTCCTTCTGGCGGTGGCAGTGAACGGTGAGCCAGGACATTGTTACCAGACACGAAGTGCAGCTGTACTGCTGCAGTGTCATTCTTAAGTGCCAGGTGACCCTGCCAAATAATTGGGTATTTCTGCTTAAAGGAAGACAAAAATGCTGTTACAACCTGAAGAACTGCTTCCATTGAGCTTCTGATGGAATTAATAATAATAATAATAAACAAAACAAAACACAAACCGTTAACAACTGCACCATGTCAACAGACCGAAGTCCTGTGTGGTCAAGTTTAAAGTCTGATCGCATCTGGGAACTGACTGAGGATGGAGGTTTCATCTGGTTTGAAACAGGTCCTTGAGGTCCCTTCTGCACAGTGATAGGCAACTCCAATTTGGGTGTTATAGTCACTGGAGAAGTGTAAGAGGGGGAGCCAGTCTCACCCTGAACCCGTGATATGTGAGACAAATCCATGGAGCTCGGGTGTCGAATGTGAGAACCGTCATGTTTTGATTCGCCAAAACTTCCCACAGACTCAATGGAGGAGACAGAGGGAACCTTGTGCCTCTGACCATGATCAATTTGTGAGACCTGATAAAAAAAATGTACGTCTTAAATCAAGACAAAATAAACTGTAATACACAAATTAAGATAGAAGAGCACAAAAGAAACTCTCACCTGTGATGCAGGAATTCCACGATTAGCCAAGTTAATTCCAATTACTGAATGACTTGGATACTGAGGATGGAAGCCACGCATTTCTCTGTAGTATTCAGACATGGAGTTTGCATTCCCAGGATGAATCAATTGAACTCCTTGAGGAGATACCATCACAGAGCCAGATGGGTGTCCTATTATCCTATTGTCTGAGTGAGGGGAGGGTGACATTTTAAGCTCCATTGCTTTTGGTGCATCCCTCACAGACTGTGGAGCGTTCTTTACCACAGGGGAGACTTTTGAAGAAGCAGATGATATGTGCGAAGACGACTGCATTGCCTCTGGTGTTCGAGTTTGGCGACTTTCAACAACACCTGGATGATCAGTCAAATGCTGGTGCACAAGTAGACGCACATCTCTGGCAAACTGATCTAGACGCAATGCCCTGTGATGCAGACCTTTTAATTCGGGCTGCATTACTATGCTGTCCGGTTGTAACTGTGGTGCAGAGGCTCTACGAAGTCCTTGAGGGAGACTCTGCATATCATCATTGCTTGTCCCAACAACCTGACTATCAACAGATGAACCTGCATGTGACTTCAGTACAGCATCTCTGATCACTGCAGGCTGAGGAGTCGTGGAGCGCTGTGGAGGTGCAGATCGAGGCGATAATAGGTTTTCCGAACGTATTCCATAACCCATTCCAGATAATGATGGAGTACTGGCTCTGACATCTCCTTGGGACAAATGACCTATGGGCACAGACTGAGTGACACTATGAGGAGGCATGATCACTGACTGCTCAGCATGGTGTATATTTGAGACATACTGAGGCATAGAACCAGCTGGTCCCAAAACAACCGAGCTGGTAGGAGGACAAACTTTTGGAAAAGGTGACGTGGAATGGCCTGACGCCCTTGGAGAATGCGAATCTTGCTTAGGTTGTGAGAGCACTCTTTCATGTGGAGCATTTGGACTTAAAATGTGATTGCCTGCTAAAGATGGGTGGTGTGGGCTTAAAACTGGTTTAACACTGAAGGTCTGTGATGGTTTCATATCAGCTTTCATTGAAACGGTTTCAGCTGCTCCATTTTTCTTAATATGCTGTTGCTGTGCCATTGACTGACTGTACCTCAAAAGTTGATGGCTTGTGGAGTGCTGGAAGGTTTTCACAGAACCTCCTTGTGGACCAGTGTGGTAGGATGGTTCAGATTTTTCAGAGCTAGGACTTTCATGATTAATTGAGGAAATAACAGGCTGAGCACTGAATGTTTGGCCAGCTAACACTACCCCTGCGTGTCCATAACCTGTAGGTGTCTGTGATCCTTTTGGGGTAGAGGGGTGAGATGGTGGTTCTTGTTTTATCTGTGATTTTGTTACAGACTGCTGAAACTCTATATCTACTGCACTGGCTGGTGGGATTTGACTTATTTTAGCAATGATCCGCTGTGGTCCTTCTGTCTTTTGTCCAGAATAACTCAAAACCACCACCCCTTCGGAAGTATTGACCCTTAAACCAGTACTTGACCCTGTGTTACAATGTGTGCTTTCAACAACAGGGCGTCCAACACTTCCGCCATCCTCAGAGGGGTTAAGTCCATGATACCTGCTATTTTCATTCAAGCCTGTACGATACTTCTGCTTGGGTAAGGACATTCCAGAGCTACGGTTGCTTAACGAGATCCGAGGAGTGTCTTCAAAATCGAAGGGCATAGGGATCCGACTAATGACTGAAGTAGCAGAGGAAGTTATAGCCAGTTTCTCCTTTAGGATCTGTGGTGGCTCACATTGTTGCAGAGGTGGTGGTGGAGCTGTACGGGGTACAAGTTGAGTTATAGGGCTAGGTCTGTCTTCAGGTAGAGAGGTTTTTACGGGAAGCACAGCCTCAACTGAATTTTCATTATCAGACATCCGTGGATCTGCTAATGTGGTTGTGAACTGCATACTTGGGACTGCATTGCTATTTGAAGCAGACACATACTTTGGTTCCATTAGAATCTTTCGCAATGTGCTGGAGCTTGGGTCAATATCTGAGGCCTTTGTGTCAGGGGGCATAGGAGGATTTGCTGGGGGTCCCCCAACTCCTGGTGTAGACAGTGCCACACTCACTTGTGGTTTAGGTGGAATTCCTTTCTCCTCCGTCCTAGTGTTCCACTCGGGGGATGCGAGAGGGGTCTTGGAAGATGCAGGTGAATTCAGGTGAGTTGTAGGTGAAGTAAGGGCAGGTGCTACTGGTTCAGGAGATGGCTGTTGTGTCCTTAAATAAGAAGGACTGTTATTCCCAGAGTGGAAGGCAGACTCTTGAGGTTCAGGCTGGTCAACAGCAGGCTGTTCTGCCTCTTTTGGCGTGTCTAAAGTCACTGTAGCTGTAGCTTCATGTTTGCATGCAGCAGCAACAGTAACTACAGCTGCTGCAGCTGCTGATGTTGCTGCCTTAGGGTTGGCAGTTTGAATTTCTTCTGGGATAGATTCTGGAAGTTTGACTATAGTGGATTCAGGTTCCAGCACTGCATCATCAGTGATATCTAACTTTCTGTTCAAAGAAACCTTCCGTCCTTTGGATTTCTTGGGTGTTTTTGGCCGTGCTCTCCCTCCTTTTTTGGCTGCCTCTGATAATGGAGACTCTGTGAGTGAAGTATCTGTGTTACTTGTTTGAGAAGATTTAGAATCTGGAACCATAACACTGTCTTGTTCAGATTCCACAATGGTCTTTACAGACAAGTCTGTCTCAGGTTCAATAACCTCACTTGATACTGGCAAAACAAGTGTCTCTGGTGTGGGAAGGAGGGCTGTGTATGTTGTTGGAGCAGAGAATCCATCTGCATCACCTGATATATCCTCAGCAGTAATGGAATCAATTGCAGCAGCCAGTTCAGTTTCACTTGCTGGATTCGCAGGCTTTTCAACCTCTGTATCATCTGCAGGTTGCACTATAACAGGTGGCGTTAGGGTAGCTGGTTCAGCACGGGGTTCTTTGTAAGGTGCTGGAGGCTGTTCATCTGTAAGTCTTGAAATATTCTCCACTGCCCTTTCCAATTCCATTTGACGGGCAAGGAAGGCAGCCACAGGATCAGTAGGAGGCTCCATTTCTGAAAGAGACTCCTCCTTTTCCTCAGGACTGCAAACATCTTCCTCTTTGTGGTAAATTGGGATGTTTGAGTCTTCTTTTACCAACTGTGTGGTTTTGGTTTTCAAAGAACTTTCCAAACTTACAGCTTTGTTATCACCTGAATGAAGGGCATCCTTAACTGTATCCACCTCATTGATAGACTTATCATCAAGTATCATTTTGGTGTTCCGTGTTGGCCTTGATGCCTTGACTTTCTTTTGATCTAATGCCTGTGATTTTTCTACAGAAGTGATTTCTATATCGTTATCTGTTGATTTTTCCTCAGCAGGATGTGCAAGTCCCTTTTCTCTTTTAGTTATATGTTGTTTAGTATCTTGTGACAATTGTCCAACTTGCATTAAAGTTTCATCTTTGGATTCAGGTTGGTGATCTTGAGCAGGTGACACATCAACCGCTGCTGTGTCTGACTGAATGGGTTCTGGGCTACCTGAAACCTTGTCTAATTTCAATGTTTTCCTACTTTGTACTGCTCTTATTGGCGACTGCCCCTTTTGGGATCGCGGAGAGCGCCATGGCTCTGCTGTTTTAGATATTTCTCCACTACTTGTTGACTCCTTATTTTCAGTGTCTTCACTCTCAGAATTTTTAGTCTGATCACCCTTAACTGGAGACATATCATCACCTCTTTTGCGAGTCTTGGGTGGACGACCTCTTCTGTTCTGTTGTGTTGCAGCCTCCTTATCACTACAGCGCTTACGGGTGGAACGAGGAGGTTCTGTAATCTCTTTTCCTGGTTGTTGAGGAGCCTCATCCTCATGGGGTGTTGCATAAACGGATCGCACATTCCGTCGCTGCCGTGTTTTGCTGTGGTTTACGTTTGATTCATGGACCTGCTCTGAATCTGTTGCATGAACAGGAGATTTTGCAGTGTTTTTAGAGTCAACAATGAGTTTTGTAGAGTCTCCTCTGGGGGATGAGGATCTTTTCAGCTTTTCTCTATCAATGCGTTCACTCTTTCGTGTAGCTGGTTTCTCATTAGCAACCTGAGGGACTGGTGTTGGTGAGACCGTTTTTACCTTTTTACTCTTGGGTTGTTTACGTGGTGGCTGTACCCGTTCAACCTCAGGTTCTGTTTCTGGCAGCGCTACATCCAGTGGGGATGCAACCTTGTGAGGAGAAGCATTAACAGGTTCTGTTTTTGTTTCAGAAAGCTCTGTGATCTCTTGAGGTTGACTGGGCTTTGATAACAATGGAGAGGATGCCTGAAAAGGATTGCTTTCTGGCTCAATATTACTTAGAGATGCACCAGGAGTAGGAGGTTTGACATCAATATCCTGTTCAACAGTTGGGTTTACAGTTCCTAAAGGCTCACTCAGCTTTTCTTTAGGTTCTATGACGGCTACATCTTCTTTTATCATGGGTTCAGTGGGTGTAGTACTCACTGGAACAGCTGTGTTCTCCTCCTTTAGGCCAATTGGTGGAAGAGAATCTACTGGAGCATCTTCCGACTGCTCATTCACTGTTTCTGGACCATCTCTGTTTGCCAATGTAGAGGGCAAAACTGGCTTATCATGCTGCACTGAAGACTCTGAAACTTTGGACAGAGACACTGGTGATGTTGTAACTGGAATATGACTAATTGTTGATTCTTGGGAAATTTCCGATACATTGGGGGATGGCCCAAACTCTTCATCCAAAGTCTTTTCCTCCTCCTCCTCCTCCTCCTCGGTTACACTAACTCTGTCTGAAACTAGCAGCTGTTGGTTCTTATCCCTTTGAAGTTCTAAGAAGCGGCTATGAAAAAGTACTCTTGGTTCTTGAGAGAGATCTGATCCTCCTGATCCAGCCTGTTCCCCCTGGGACTCACTTTTATTACCATCTCTACTGACTCTAACTTCAGGGTCATTATTTTTCCGCTCAAGGTGCTGAAGTCGCTTTGAGTCCTGTTCGAAGATTGAGCTATGAAGGAAGCGTGAAGCAAAAAGCTCTTGTCGCTCCTGTTCATCAGGCTTGGCATCTTCCTTTTTATCATCAAGTTTTCCATCAGAAACAGAGCGAGTTTTCTTTTTTTTCATGTACCAAGAAGGAATAGGCCTTGGAGTGGGTTCAGCCTTCTCTTTGTCTGTGCTGTTCCGAAAGCTTTTGAATTTTGAGTCATGACCAAGGAAAGACCAATTTTCTTCCCTAGATGAAGACAGCGACTTAGCACGCTCGAGCAAAGCTTTGGTGTCTGGTGTTATGGTCTTATCCAATGCGAATTCATAGAACTTATTCTTTTCAAGTGACTCTGAAGACTTCACATCTGAAAGCCTCTCTTCATGCTCTGTTTTGAAAGAGTTTGGCTTTAATGCAAGATGTCTGCTTTCACTATCTTCATCAGAGTCTGATTGAACCTCCCCAGGTTCCAATTCACGTTCAGGACGTTTTCGGATACTTTCCCGTTTAACAATGCTGGTGGGGAAGCTCATTTCTCCTCTCAATGTGCCCTGCCTAATATTGCTCTCCCAGCAGAACTCCTCTTCAGTCACTGATGTTTTCACTTTCAAAATCTCTGCATGCGACGAAAGCCCTTGCCGCACTGCGTTGCCAATATTGTATTTTGATACATCAAACTGCAAGCAATTTTTATTCATTGCCACGGGTGAATCTGGCTCTTTTTCCAGCAATTGTGATGAATCCTCAGCATAGGGTGTCCCTGGAAGTGAAGCAAGTCGCCTTTCAGGTTCATCATTTATCTGTCTGAACCTCTGATAATCTCGCTCTCTTTTAGTGCCAAAATCAAATTCAAATGGTCCTGACTTCTTTCGCTTGCTGGGTGGTGAATCGCCAGTTACATCTTGAGGTGGTTTTCCTACCTCATGCACAAGGCTTCGATGCTCAAAGTCCTCTGCATCAGTGCTTGGTGTGCTTTCAGTTTTATCAGATTTATCATACTCTAGCAATTGTTGCTGTAGGCGCCGGTTCTGCTCCATTTGTTTTCTGCAACTCTGCGAGTGATCAATGTCTGAGAGCAACCTTTCTTTACTTTCAGAATCTCTTTCTAGCCTTGAGGAGAGTATGTGGTAGCTAGTTAAGTGCTGCTGTTCTTGGTCTCTTGAAAAGTCCATATCTACACTTCCATCATCAGAGACTGCAAGACCGAAACTTGGTTGACTATGAGCTCCCACAGTACCTGTCTTTTGATCAAGGCTATCTAAGGGATCTGTTGCCTCCTCAGTTGGTTCCCCAAGTCGAGCCTGAAGGTCTAGACTGAGGCCTACCGACATTACAGTGTCCAGCTCTTCTTTTGTAGTACTAACAGTAACCATCCTCTCTGGCTTTATTTTTTCTCTCTTATACGCTTCTTTTCGTTGCATCTTTTTATCATAATCAATGTCTTTTAGCATCGGTTCATCAATTATTCTCCTTAACTTCCCTTCATCCTCCTCCTGACTTAGCCTCCTTAAATTGTCAGCCTTTCCAGAAGTATCTTCAAAGCGCCTCTTTCGTGCAGCCAAGCGGTCGGGATCCGCAGAAGAGCTGGTGTCAAAGGCAAGGTATTTTTTGTTTTTCACTTTGCCCTCTTTATCCACAACCTCAACTTGACTAGCCAAGCCTTTCTCCTTGAGATGTTTTCCATGCTTAAAGAAATCTCTAGCTTGAGTCTCTACACGGAAGGGCAAACCCTTGTGATCAGCAGAGGGTGGGGTGGTTGGAGACCGAACGGGGTCACTCCCAACCTTTGTTTTTTGTTTCTCGCTGAGGATACTGTCTATTAACTTCCCTTCCTTCTCCTTTACTCTTGTCAGCTGGACAACACAAGGTGGCAGATCAAGTTTTCCTTTTCCAGGGTAGTCTTTGTCTTTGACCAATGATTTGCTGGATTTACTTCTGTGAGTTACGCTAGTCTCTGGGCTAGTGTCCCTGTCAAGTTCAAGGTCTGGCTCTGATGATGGAACAGTAGGAGATGCAAGTTTTAATTTTCTCAGTTTTTGCTTTTCAGTCCTGTCCTTGTCTCCTTTTTCCTTTCGTCCAGCACGTCTGTCTTTTTCTCCTCCGTTTCCACGCTCTGCCTCAAAAAGTGATTTGTCTTTCTCGGATTTATCACTCTTATTGTGCCTCTCCAAACGAATTTTATCTGGCTTTTCAAATCGTGGTGGAGAAAGTGAGCTGCAGCTGCCACTTCGCTCAGATGAGCGGCTGTAAACATGATGTTCAGAGTCACTGGGAGGACGTTCAGAAAGGGATGGGGAGGCAGCAGGACTAGCAGGACGACGTGGATGGGATGGGCTTTGATTATGTTCAACTGTTCGCCGACCGTGGTCTCGTTCACGATCCGTTTCAAACCGCTCTCTTTCCCTTTCACGCTCTCTTTGTAAGTAGCTGTACTTCCGAATATCCTGTTCATATGGGTCTCTATAATCCCTGTATTCACGTGGGTCATCGTAGTATCGTGGGTCATAGTAATCTCCCTGATAAGGATCCCATTCCGAATAAAACTCTCGACTTCTGGCAGGATATTTTCGACGTGGATCCTCTGTGTAGGAACCTGGGGTACGCACATTCTCATAGTATGCCCGTTCAGCTGTGAATTCATGATATGGCGGCCGGCGCTCATCTCTGCCAAAAAAAAAAAAAAAGAATGAATAAATATGAAAGAATGATTATAGAAAATAAAAGAGGTGTTACCATACAACATCTCACCTTCGTTCATTTATGATTTCATAGAAATCTCTTATGTCTTGTCCAGATGCCTGCATTGAACGGTAAAAAGCCATCTGGCTTTCCTGGTTGGCAAAGTCAACCTATAAACAAATTTAATTAACAGTTTAGACAAACAATCAGTGGGTTCTGTAAGTGGTACAATTCCATATTATAATACAGACCTTTATTTTATTTCCTCCAATTTTCCAACCCTTTGTTTCTTTGACAGCGGCCTGTGCATACTCTATATTATTATATAAGATGAGGGCCATTCCTTTTAGTCGGTCAAACACAACCTAAATTTAAAAAAAACAACAACAACAACAAAAATGTTATATATAGAAATCAAGTGAACTTCATAATGCAATTTATTCTAGTTGACGAAAGAATACAGAACAAAAATAAATGTAAATAATTAAATTTTAAATCACCTTTACAACATGTCCATAACGACAAAAGTGCCTTGTGAGATACTGTTCTGTAATACTGGAGGACAAGCCATCCAACCATACACATGTTGTAGGCATACTCTTGCCAAAACCAAGCTGAAGGAAAGAAAAAATTCACACTAAGTCAACCAATATGTCTTGTAATCTACAGGTTTTTAATTCCAGTTAGTACAATTGAAAAAAAAAAACCTCCAATAATAATCTGATCTCATCCTCACCTTTAACCTGTTGTTGCCAAGATATTCACCATCCATTTTCTTAATTGCTTTGCAGACACTTGCTATGTCACAATACTGGAGAAAGGCATATTGTGGGGAACCATTTACCTTTTTTATATCGATGTCCTGGTAAAAACAGAATATATACGCTGTGTTAATACAGCGACTTTAAAAACTGTGTAAAACATTTTTAAAAACACACTTTCAAATGCCTACTTACAACAATCTCTCCAAAACGCTGAAATATGTTAAGCAGGTCATGGCAGGTTGTGGTTTTCTCCAAATTTCCTATGAATAACGTCCTTGTAGCTTTGGGGTGAAACTCATCTATACGTTCATCCAAAGGTCGGAACTCGTTCTCACTCTCTGTTTCTATTGAGTAATAAATTAGAGAACAATGTTGGGTCCAGCGCTATTTCTAAATCAAATAAAAAAGGATTCTGGGCTAAATGCGAGTAACCCACCTGGACCATGCCAAGCAGTGACATCAATTTGCATGCCAAAAAACAGCTTCCCTTTAGATGCACTTAGAGCTTTTTCTTGGTCCTCTTGCTGGCGAAAGAACACTAATCCATATCGTTCCTCAGAGGCACCATGGATTTGAACTGATGTCACTTTGCCATGTTTCTTAAATTCATGGAAAAGACCATCCTTCAGGCTTGTATCTGAAATTGATAGAGACCATAATTAGATCAATGCTTTTAGTACATGCTGTCTCGCCAAGATAATGTTTGAATTAGTTGGGCAATATGTTTTTTGTTTTGCTGTCTGACTTAAACTCATAAAAGCCTCACCCGTTGAGCGCACAGGGAGGTTCTGCACTTTGATACCAAAACTTTTGCGAGGTTCATCTTTGTCCAGTGAAGGTAAGGGCTGAGCAGAGGGGGCAGGTACAGCTGCTGACTGAACAGATCTAGCTGGGGAACGATCACTGGAGCTGCTGCTGGAATCACTACTTTGAGAGAAGAAAATAAAAAACATTATTAGAATGTAGACTGTAACGAAAAGATGAACACTAACAAATACATAGCGCTATAAAAACGCTGTAGTTAAGAACCTTACAAAACAGGACGATTATCAGTCAACAGCAACATAAGCAAATTTCTAGCCTCATAAGATTTTTTTATTTTATTTTTTTTACATTTCAAATAGTTGTACCTCGGCCAAATGTTGTCCTACCCTAACAAACCATACATCAACGGAACGCTTTCAGATGATGTATAAATCTTAACTTAAAAAAATAGACCCTCATGAGTGGTTTTGTGGTCCAGGGCCACATATGTAACATCTAATACAGTTTATTCATGCAGTTTATTTTCCCACCTCAGAGAGGCACTATTGCAAAAAAGAAATTCTGTCTGTATTGCAAAAAAGAAACAGTGCCTCATAGTGACGGTGAAAATATCTACAACACTCTCTAGGTTATTTTATTTGGCTTCTGCAACTGGGTATTACAGAAAAAAAGGGTGGAAATCTAGAACTAATTCCTCTACTCTGGCAAGCACAACTGACATTCATTTGTATGAGGCTGTTTACTAAATCTACATAAATGCTACACTGGTGTTATTTTCAAGTGTCAAGCAGTGCATTCACGCTTCATTTCTCTACATATCCAAATAGCCACTGATGACTAAAACAACTGTGCAGGCTACCAAATGATTGCATGAAAAGCTGATATTTGTTCACAATTTAATCAGTTTATTTGAACAGAAAGAACCAAGCACTAGATTTGAAGTATAACAATAATTAAATAAATGCGTCCATATTTCTTTTAAAATTTAAAATTGCAATATATGAAAATCTTCACTGCCTAACAATGACACTTTAACATTACAGTGGATGTGGATATTTCTTTCCCTTAATAAGATTCAGCCATATACATGGCTTTCCTTTTGTCTGTTTACATCTTTGCACTGCCCTCTTTTCTCACTCGCTCTCGTTCTCAGAAGTGCGGCTGATAGGGGCTGGCCTGTGGGAGTGGGCAGGGAGCCAGCAGTGGCTAGAAATTTCCAGTTCCAACTGGATCTCACGGGGGTTGGGGGAGTTCAAGTGGGCAGTGTGAAAATACACCAGCCGTTGTTCCTTAAAATTCCCCTACAGCATTTTCTCCTCAAGAACCGTACAATACAGCTAATATATAGGAAAACAATATGCTGCTTTTTTGGTTTTGATGCACAATGCCTCTATTTACAAAAGATCCAACTCTGCATTAAAAAAAAAAAAAAAAAAAAAAAAAAAAAAAGATTACGTGAGTGACAGAAAACAAAAAGGCGCCCTCAAGATTTTCTTGCATGTTAGCAACCAAATATAAATATATAACAGCACCCAATTCCTGTGGAAGCCCATCCTGCAGTTTACAGCTAAATAACACAAAAACGGTTGTTTGGTGCATGCTCTAACAAACAAAACGTATATATTAATTACTATGGTGCACCAAAAATAAAATCATCAGAGAGATTATCTCTCTGCTAAATTTAGCGTTAGGCATCAATAGAAAAACCATTATATTTCTGACAAACATTTTTGGATTTAATTCCAGGGACGTTTTACACATTTTTGGTGTTTCTTGCTAGTGAAAGGGTAGCAAAGAAAGCTAGGTACTGCTTTTCATCTGTCTGCTGCAAGCTTTGTCTCTGCCAGCCTTGCTGTGTGGCTGCTGCACACGGAACAGCTGCGTCTAGGATGAATGCATTTTCTAAAGGTAACCATATATCGTTTTAAAAGATATTAGAGAGAAACAGCGTGGCCTTGCAGTGACATTTAAAGTAGAACAGACACGCTCAGAAAAAGATGTTTAACATGACCAATGTCTAGTCTCCAGAGAATGCATGTAAAAGCACCACATCTCACATCTGTGTTGACGTCCTAAAGCCACAGGGCGACCTGTCAATCACTCTCAAAATGCATCCTGCACACAAATGGTTCTGAAGTATCAGTCATTGATGGCTGACCCAATGCCTGTAGCGAGAGTCTGGGCCAGTCAGCATCATGCTGAAAGAACGCAACATCAACTAGGTCAGTCAACATCATGTTTTAAGGCCTGTTGACACCAAGAAATAGTTTGCATGTGATTTGTTTGTTTAGACGAACACAAAAGAAACCGCAAACGTGCTGAATAATGAAAAAGAAAGAATTTAGCATTACACAAGACAGCAGTGGATGATTTTTAGTTTTCTTTTTAATGCCATTATTTCAAATCTGGTATTTATCAAGCAACATCAACAAGAAAACAGAGACAAGACAGCTGGTTCTGCATGCGAATGTTCATGCTGGTCTAGGAATTTATTCAAATTGAAATGTTTATCACACTCAAGATTATGTGAGTTTGTAACACTGCAGTTGTCATTAAAGTCTGTGCAAAGGCAATTCTTTCAGTTTCTAAACACACTATAAATGTTAAAAATGTATTGCTGAAAACAAATTACAGGGACTAAACTATGTAACACTAGGTAACACTGAATTTTGGAGTTAAATAGTTCTTAAATAGCTCTTCACCATTTTTGTATTCAGGATTTTTTGGCCTGGCCTGAAATCATGTCTTGATGAGGCAATGGAGCCACTGAGCTTGGGCCCTCATCTAACACTATAACAGTACATTTACACGGGGTGCCAGCACCAACGCCTGTCGTTTATTTTGAATGGAGTGACGTCAAGCATTGCCGAGGTCAGTTGCGTTGCTTCACTGGCACTGTTCGCGGCAGAAGTTGAAAACTTTTTTTAAAATTTTTTAAGCAGCAACGCAGGCGTCAGCCAATCAGATCGCCTAGCCAATCGCGTTCATGCAACACCAGAAAAATAATGTGATTGGCTGTTGGCCCTCCATCAAGCATTGACGCCAACGGCCTGTGTGGATGTAACATAAGAGGTGAAATTGACTTAAAGTGATGCTGCGCAGACCTATCGGTGTATGACATCGAAGTATCGCAAGAATTCTAAAGCATAAGAAGTCGTACTCATGGTACTCTGACGTCATTCACCCGAATGGTCTGCTCAGCACCGTTTCAAGCCAAAAACTCCTCAACTACAGTGCATTATAGGGATGTAACTATATCAAAATTTCACTATACGATAATATCGCGATATGATATCTCAAATGATTAACCAAGACCTTGCTTACTCGAGGTATGCTGGTTCCAAAAACGCATCCAGGGGTAAGTTCATTCAATTCAAGTACGTTTCTGGTTAACACACAAGACATTCTCAACAGAGTGACGAATCGACCAGTCACTATGGAAACAAACACCAAGAAAAAGAATGCCATACTGCTTCTTTCTTCTTCTTCTGTTCAGAGGTCATTTACACACTTAGTGCGTATCGCCACCTAATAGACCCTTCGCAAAAACCCGCAGCTTCAAACGATCCCAAATGCGGTTGTAAACGATCCCAGCCAAGGAAGAAGGGTCTTTTCTACATAACGATCTTTTATTTTCATAAAAATAATACAATTTATATACTTTTTAATGTAAAACGCTCATCTTGTCTTACTCTGCCTGGACTGTTTTTGTTCCTGTTCAGGACAGTTAGAGTCTCATGTTCTCCCTCAACTTCGCTGTTTTACCTTTTTGGTTAAGGGTGTTTGATCTTCTTTGCATATTTACTTTGTAAAGACTGACTCGGTATTTCTGCAGTGATGTAGGATGATTTTTTGAAGTTAAGGGAGAAAATATGATACGATAACTGGTCTTGAGCCAGAATACACAGAGTTCAACGAGAGCAAGGCAAGACGAGCGTTTGAGAATAAAAAGTATTTAAATTACATATTTTTACTGAATATAACTGATAATTTTGCTAGATAAGACCCTTCTTCCTCGGCTGGGATCATTTACAACTGCATTTGAGATCGTTTGAAGCCGCATTTGAACTGCATTTTGGTAGTTTAAAATTGGGGCACCATATCAGTCCACAAATGGAGAAAAATGCTGAAAAACGATTTCTTTACGACTGAAGAAAGAAAGACATGAACATCTTGGATGACAAGGGGGTGAGTACATTATATGTGAATCTTTGTTTTGCAAGTGGACCGTGAAATAAGCAGTTCCGGATCACGAGCTGATCACGTCAATGAAGTGCGTGCTTCGCTTTGATGAACGGATTAAGCCATATTGTGCTTTCGGTTTTAGTTTGTTTGACAGATACTGTGACAAAACATAATGGCCCAAAACACAACTTTAAAGACCTTTTATGTTAGAATAAGAAGTTTAATATATTTTAAAAACTACACTTTATGCCTGGAAGAACTATCGTTTCATATTGTCATGTGACCACGATAATATCGACACAGTTTTTGTTATCGCAATATCACAATATTAATAATATCGTTATACACCTTGTGCATTAGCATCAGTGGTTCGCCAGTTCAATTGCAAGTTACGTCATTACCGTTAGTTACTACAGCCTACAGTTTGCTAGCTAACCATGCCTTTGTCACGTAAATGCATATTACCTGGTTGCAATATTTTACAAAGAGCTCAGTCTCCATAATTAAATGTATTTGTATTTGACAGTTGAGAGAGGTGGAAGCTTTCCCATGAGTAGGCGTGGTTTTAACACCAAGAGCAGACAGTGATTTTTTTATTTTTTTTTTTTGGCTAGGTGGTTAATAGCACATTTTTTCTGTGGTGTGACAAACTCAGAACACATATTTAATACTGCTTTACACAGACTTTAATAAACAGTTCAGTTGAAAATCCTGATTATATAAACGCCTTTCTTGACATTTGGACCATTTAAGTATGATGTCATTGTTGTTAAAACTGGTTTCTAATTACTTCCTGTAACTGGTAATGATTTACAGAGAAAGCACCTAATCCACATGTTTGTTTTTCACCATTTCAAAACAGATGTATTTCCTGGTTATGCAGAGTCAACAGAAGAGAGGTGCAGGCCAAGAAGTCTATGAATTTCTATGAGTGATTCACCAGGCTGTGTTTATGCTGTCCAGCAAAAAATAAAATAAAATAAAAATAAAAATTGTCCAAGTAAAATAACTGAACCAAATCTTACAACAATGAATGAAAATTAAATAAAATTTGAACATAAAAAAAGAGATTCCCACAAAGACAAATTTACAGTCTAAAACCTGCTGGGGGCAATGCTTGACCAAAGCTGTTACGGCCTACACACATATCCGCTCCAGGGCATCCCAATATGCCGACTCAAAAGTGCTCGAAGCCAAATCTGCAACTGGGTCAGGAATGAGAAAAAAAATAAAAAAATACATCACATAAAAAGTATTCCCTCCCTTGGACTTTAAGTTTTGGTGCTTTACAGCACAGAATCATCAGAAAAGAGTCTTTTTTTATGTCTGAAGTTATGCATGAGTTATGTCTAAAAAAATTAAATGTAAAATTATATCATGAATATTTATCACTACTGCATTCAATCAGTTTTAGAAGTTACTTAAAGGTCCACTGAAGTGCTCTGAAACACACAGCGTTATTATGTGTTGACGTATTTTCAACTGAAACAAGAGAACAGGGCGGGACAGCTCAAGCAGCCCCGCCCCCTTTTTAAATAGCCAATAGTTTCGTTTATATCACAGCTTAGCCCAGATCCTAGAGCTCGGTACAGCTGCATTTAACAGCTCATGACAGCCACAATCTCATCCATATCGCTATAAAATATAGCATTCTGTGTAGAGTTCAAATAGGTCCGATACATCCGTGCTATTGTGTCTTTGGACCAGAGCAGACTGTGAGCGTGCTGCGAGTGTTCACATGACACAGCACGAAACCAGACTTAATTCGCCTCAATGAAAGAAGTATTTACACTGTCTGAATCATTCGCAATCATTCTACTATGTGCCATTCATAGGGTGACCACCTGTCCCGCTTTGCGTTGGACCGCACAGCATTTTCACCCCTTGCGACCGCACATCACATATTGAGAAAATGTCCCGCATTTTCACCAGTCTGTTGGTTTTTAATGATCATATTAAGAAAACGTCCATGCTGTTCTTCTGCCTTTTTAAGAAAGCTTTTTACATATTCTTTTTGCAGCATAGTTTCTGCGCAAAGGACTTGCGGACCTGTGATCTAGAACCACAGGCGGAAATGGTCGAGCGCACACAGAAAAACACAATATTCTTCATTCATTTTAACCAATTAAAAAAAATAATAAAAAGAATTCGATGCAGCTTTCAGACGTGAATTTCTTCTTATTTTAATTTCATTTGAGGCAGTTTCTAAAGCGTTATTGTAATGACAAATATCTAGAGCGCATTATTGTAATGCGGAGGTGAATAAAAATACGCAAACACAAATCTCTTTTCTCGCAGGTGGATTCTCTTTACTCTCATAAAAAGACGTGCTTTCTCTCGCTTGCATGTGCACGCTCAGAAACATAAATCAATGCATATGAAAACAGATGTGATCGGTATTTACATTGCCTCACACGTGTCCCACATTGTCCCGTAAAATCACATACATGTCCCGCAACAGTTTTATTGCCAGGTGGTCACCCTAGCCATTCACCGAACAGAAAATATTAAATCTGTGAACAAGTGATGGATTTCAGCCACAGCTTCACCGTCTATTTATAGAGTCTTTGGATTATAAAGAGCATTTGATTGAACAGAAAGACTGATAAGAAGCTAAGTGCAGAGACTAAGTTCTGAATGCTTATAGCTTCTAAATGTGAATTTTGTCATTGTTTTAGAGCACACTACCTTATAGACAACCTTAAGGCTAACGTTTTTGTACTAAAATTCAAAAAACTTTTTTGAATTTTGATTCCATGTGGACTTTAAAGGAGAAGTCCACTTCCAAAACAATTTACAAATAATTTACTCACCCCCTTGTCATCCAAAATGTTCATGTCTTTCTGTCCTCAGTCGTGAAGAAATTATGTTTTTTGAGAAAAACATTTCAGGATTTTTCTTCATATAATGGACTTCAATTATGCCCCCCGATTTTGAACTTCCAAAATGTAGTTTAAATGCAGCTTCAAAGGGCTCTAAACATGTTCCGACATGTTGTACCTTTTTGTTTGTAAACAGCGCTTAACTAACTTGCACTTTCTTAGTCTTTGCACGTTCGCTTTGTAAACACTGGGTCTGTGGTTCTGCCTATGTTCGGCGTGACCTTTCGACATGATTCAATATGTAGCGTCGTGAACGCGCATGCCAGAACCTGTGCTACACGACCTTTTGTGCTTAAAAAGTATACACATTTTTATTTTCCAAAAAATGACCGGTCGTTTCGCTAGATAAGACCCTTCTTCCTCGGCTGGGATCATTTAGAGCCCTTTGAAGCTGCATTTAAACTACATTTTGGAAGTTCAAAATCAGGGGCACAATTGAAGTCCATTATATGAAGAAAAATCCTGAAATGCTTTCCTCAAAAACCATAATTTCTTCACGACTAAAGACAGAAAGACATGAACATCTTGGATGACAAGGGGGGGTGAGTAAATTTGTAAATTGTTGTTCTGGAAGTGGACTTCTCCTTTAAATAGTTAAGTGAACATAACCAGTGTGGTAGAGAGATTCGATTGAATTACAACACAATTAATGTATTATAACACAGGAAAGGGGTTAAGGTTAAACAAATAAAATTTAAGTCCTGTTAAATCAGTAATTAAGAATTGGAAAAAGGGTGGCACAGCTGTAAGCTACCTACTGTAGAACAAGTTGTCCTCAAACACTGGTTCACCGTACACTAATAATCTTTACATAATCTGCTAAGCTTGATCAGTTTTAACAGTGGAAAAAAAAAAATTAAGAAAGATTTTAGTGGCCACATGTGAGAGAGACCTTTCCATACAGACCAAAGGTGCATCCTCTGCATATCGACTTAAGATGGGTAAATATTAATAAGAACTGTAATAAATTTAGTAGAAAGTTGATCAACAGAACAATATTCTTCATTGTAAGTGGAAAAAAACAGTAAAGGTTGGCTGGGTGATAAGCAATGATGAACAACAACAAAAGCATGTTTACTCTTACTGATTAACTACCTAATTTGTAATCAGTATCCATTGTTACTGACCACTTAAAAAAACCAAGGGGGTCACCAAGACCACCAAAAACAAAGCTATCACATGACACTACATGAGCATGCGGATTGATTCCAAAGATCAACGACTTAGCTACTGAGAAGTGTCCTACTATGATCGCCTTTGTCATGCTATGATGAATTTACAGGGGTAATCAATGGCTGTGCTAAAAGATCCTTTTGGGTTTGAAGAATTAACATGCTAAGAGATGTTAAACTTATGTCATTTCTGTGCCACTTTTCAAACAGGTTGCCGAAACCTACATTAAACAAGATAGTCCTGACTCAAACTCACACTACTGGTTGAACCAAAATTGCTGGTCGAGATGCTTAAACTAATAAAGCAATGTCTGACAGTGTCACAGAGCCACAACCTAACAAATTTTAAGCAAAAATTGCACAAACATGGCTCAGCAATAATGAAGAGCGTTGGGCCAGTTGATGGGACAGTCACTAGGCCTTTTCCAGTCAGTGCTGTTTTACCACTAAAAATGATACATTGGTAGACTTTTGCATCCAATTTAATGCCTTGCAAACTTAAATGTTTGATGCTTTTTTGTGATGTAATCTACACCGCTCTTGCAAATTCTGCTGATTTTTAGTATGATAATGCTATCTAGCTGGCTAACAGATGAGGTTTTGTCGAAATTGCGAAAGTGACTTTTTGCTAGTCTTGAAAGCTCTGTTATAATATGTTGGAACCTACAAACTAATGTTTTGCATCACATGCCATCATTTACCAGCAAAAGTGTGTTTATTATTTTATAGACTGACGTAATCAGGGGGGTATTCCAGAAAGCAAGGTTAACTTACCATTACATACCCTGAACTTTCCATTGATTAACCCAAACTTTACTTACTCAAGGTATGCTGGTTCCAAAAACGTGTCTGGGAGTAAGTTCATTCAACTCAGAGATTGTTTCTGGTTAACACACAAGACATTCTTAACAGAGTAACAAATCGACAAGTCACTATGGAAATGAACATAAAAAAAAAAGCACGCCATACTGCTTTCTTTCTTTCTTCTTCTGTTTAAAAGTCATTTACATACTTGGTGCATATCACCACCTAATTGACCTTTCGCAAAAACCAAGTTACTGTTGCTATGTCTGACAAACAACTACACATGTTCTCACACAGTGAAAAATACATCGCAAAGAGGAAACTGACAACACGCCGACAGACAAGACAGAGCAGGTTACTTCAGGTAGAAAACAAGATCTCAGTTTTAAAATGTTGTCATTTTTAAGAATTTCAAACAATAAATACTGTTTTGTGGCTCTTCAGTGTGTCGTGACAGATCAGTATATTGCCTTACTTGATCAATGACACGGGAACAATGACACGTGATTGTTTTTTTTCTTTACTTAAAGCACAAAAAAAATTAATGAACATCAGAACGTAGTTTATTTCAACCGCAAAAAGACGTCAATACACACTAGGGCTGTCACTAACGATGATTTCAGTAGTTGATTAATCTGTCGATTATTCTGATGATTAATCGAGTAATTGGATAATTATAATTAGTTTTTTTAAAGTAATAAAGAACTAAGTGAACAATATCCTTTAAAATGACTTAAAAATACACAGATAATAACAATGAGGCAATAATAATTAGTTTAAATAAAGTATCAAAAGTAGTCATCATATGGTTTTATTGAACAAAACTGTCAAAATACATAATGTATTATAAACAATAGAGCTAATGTACATTTTGTATTATAACAAATGCCTGCAGAGAGTACCAACAACCTGACGATTGTTTTTACACTTTACTGCGCAATCTAATCCATGATTAATACTGACTCAATAACATTTAATTTAAATGTCCACTTAATCTTTAATATTGGGCCATTTCTTTATGATAGAAAAGCTACAGCCACTGTATTTTCTTGAATATGTGGACATCAAAACGTGTAAACTCAGAGTGAGGGTTTAAACTTTTATTTTAAAATCGCATTGAACACTTAGCATATTTAGAAAGCTAATGGTGTATACTCCTGTGTTTGCGTAGGTTTATAAATAAATTACCTTACAAATCTGATGAAATAGCGTACGTTGCGTTCCCAGATGAACATTATAATAAACCCAAACTCACAACAACATGCAGAGATGGAGTTTGAGCCACTCCGCACATGTAAAAGATAACAGTTTGTGGATCAGCACTGTAAAAGGAGCCACTCTAAAATGTACGTACATATAATTATTAAAGCGCATATATTAAACCTGCATTGCATATATTTATTTAATTAAATCGTAGCGTTTGTGAATTCTTAATAGCATTATGCTTTATTATGATTTTTAAATAGGTTTAATATGTGGAACGCGCCACTTCCGGTATTTTGCAGATTACTCAACACGGGCAAATTGAGAACTTTATAAAAATCAAATACTCGAATAAAATCGAGGAAACGTTACAGCCCTAGTACACACAATGGCTGCGTCCGAAAGCCTAGTCAGCTGACTTGCTGCCTTATCAGGCAGTGACTTCGAAGGCTGCAAAGTCAACAAGAAACAGTTTCGGACAAACTTCAGAGGCAGCGTAACATACAGACTAGATTACCTAATGGTTAAGTTGTACATTTTGTAGAAAAACGATTTTAAACAGTTATGTATAAATGATTTAATAATACATAAAGACCTCAATGTCATTGAAGGTCTGTGTGTCAGAAAAGACGGCAGAGAATGGCATTTTTTGCTTAAAAAATAAAAGCACTGTTGCAAATATTATGGCAGAACAGGTCATTGTTATTAGTGGCTGTTTCGTTATTATTGGTATTATATTATAAATATTATTCTTATTTACTACTCATTTAAGCCCTTTTAACATTTTTGTAAAATACTATTATTACAAACAATATTATTTATTATGCTTTTTACACTATTACTATTCATAAAGTATATCATGGTCAAGATCTCATCTATTATATAAAGTAACAAGTTGAATTTCACCAGAATATCTTTATTTACATAGCCTATATGACACACACGCACATGATTGTGGGAAATCGATCAAAAGAAGGTACCTCCGGAGACAGTAAGTAAAGCAGAATTTGGATTCGGATGTTTCTTGATGCCTTCCTGCCTTGGGATACTGCCTCCAAAGGCAGCATTTTAGAGCTTTCAGATGCAGCCAATGTTTCAAGTTCAAGTCCAATGAAGTTAATCTACTCGATTCGGACAGAATGGCGGATTCAGCATTATGATTGGTCAGATCAAATCAAGCAGTTTGCGAAGTTGTGCAATCATTTTTTTCATTTTGGGTATGTCACACAGCCTGCTTTCTGAAATACCCCCTGGATGCGCTGCGCCTTTACAAGCAAACAGTCTTCATAAACATGTCTGAAGATTTCAACAGAGAGAATGACTTGCAATTTTTGCACAATCTTGCTTATTTGAACCAGAATATACAGAGGATGAACTAAGAAAGATGGACGTTGTATGTCAGAACGCCAGCTCCTGCGTCAGCAGCACCACATGCATGCGTTGTGATACTCCTGTGAACAAGCAGCAAAGACTGACACAGAAGAGAAGAAATAAAGTAGTTGTTTTTGCTTTCTTTGCACACAAAAAGTTCAGATAGCGGCATAAAATCAGTGGTTGAACCACTGATCAACCACATGGACTATTTTAACAATGTCCTGACTACCTTTCTGAGCATTGAATGTGTCAGTTGCATTGCTGTGTATGCAGGGCCAGAAAGCTCTCGGATTTCATCAAAAATATCTTAATTTGTGTTCCGAAGATGAACGAAGGTCGTACAGGTTTGAAACGACACGAGAGTGTAGAATGTACTGCCATTGACATACTAAAGAGATTCATCAAGATGCTTTATTGCACTTACCTGCCACTGCCACTACTGCTGGTGCTGCTGACAGAGTCAGAGCTGGAGGAACGACTGCGGGATCCTGAGCCACTGTGGGAGCGTGCCGCCCGCGCTGCTTGACTCGGCAGCCTCTGTGGTGATGGATTGTGTGATTGCGAAGAGTGTGGTGAACGACTGCGACTGTGGTGGTATGTCCTTTCTCCTCGTCTGCCTCTTTCTTCTCTGTATAAATCCCGATGGACCACACTGGCGAGTGTGAAAGCTTCACGGGCACGGGGCTCATAGCGAGTCTCTGTAGTCTCAAAACGACTAGGGCTCCGGCTTCGTGAACCATAGTAGACGATCCCTCCCGGCGTCGAGCCGCCGCTTCCTACTCCAGCAGCGCTGCTACTGCTTCCACCAGCACCGCTGCTTCCTGCAACACTCCCTGCAACAACTACACTGGGCCCGGATGAGCCGCTCCCAATGCTGCCACTGGCAGAACTGGCACTCCCACTGGCTCCACTGAGGGCCCGGTCCCTAGAGTCTCTGTAATAATCAGTCTCATAGTGACGTTGGCGATCGAAACTACTGCTGTTGCTGCTGCTACGCTCATGGTGTCCATAGGCACTGTGATCGTAAGAGCGCTCCCGACCGTCCGCAGCCCTACATGACAAGGAAAGGGATGGAGGATGGCAAAGAAAAATGGAAAGAATGAAATGAATATTATTTTCATCCCTGACAGGCATACGAGTCAAGTGACATGCGTTGAAGAGTGACTTATTCAAAACATAGACTGCAAGTGCATGTTGGAAAGATGCTGTCTTGGACTTTTCATTTATTGTAGCATTCAATACAAATATCGATACCAGGACAACTTGGACTTTTTTTGTTTGTTTATTCATTTGGAAGTTTTTTGCAATTACTCGTTTTTGCATTTCTGAAAACAAAGGGGAAGAAAATTATGCATGACAAAAGTCATGCATGCCATGGTCAGTCACATTCCAAGTTACACAGGGTAGAGAACAAAAAAAATCTGGAGATTTGTTTATTTTACAATGGGAATTTACAATTTTCTAAATTACTAAATGATTTTGTTGTCTTTTTTAGTTAGAAACAGCAATTACGTTACACGTAGAGATGACCAACTAGACACAGTTAATATCTTCCGTATTACCATGAATATAACGAAGCAAATATGTCTTTTAATTAGAAATTCTAGTCAACCTACTTCCCTTCTACGGTAGCATGACATAACCGCGTATTACTGCCTCATTTTGTGATTTAATTAACTAACAGGAATGAGGTTTCATGAATACAATGAAGTCATTCTCAAAGAATAAAATCAAAGCCACAGGTTATAAAAACTCATTATTTTGGAATAAAGCTCTTTTACAATAATACGCACCAACACCATTTGTTCTGGTTAGGCTGTAGAATAATTATTCATGTGGAGAGTGATTCTAAACCATTTTTTTTTTTTTTTTTTTTTTTTTTAAAAAGAGGAACAAAGTAAACCCTTTCCATAAAAAGGAATGAATAAAAGGGACGCCACGACACGCTAAGCTTTATGCTAGCTTCACTTTAATAGTCATTTTTGAAAAACTTGAAACTTGTAGTTTACTAAAACATCATTCCACAACCCTTCTTGAGTCAGATAGCTACAGATATATTTAAATGGCTGGTAATATAAAAAGCAGTAATGTTTTTATATTTTAAAAAATATATATTAATACTCTTTTAAATTAGTTAATCTACCTGAGGTTTTCTTCAGTATCTTACACTGATAAATCCTTTGATATTTAAATACAAATTATATTTACACAAAATACCTTTTCAAACTTGAATGGTCTTCAGGTGTTTCAACTAAAAATTATTAATAACCAATAATCTATGAGAGGTAGTCTATTACAATGATATTACCACGGTTAGGAAGTGGTGTACCTAAAGTCTGTTTAATCTTAAAACAGAACTACCAATGGTTACATTTGTTATTAACAATGATAATAATCAGTGTAAACTAATATTTTGCAAAGTCATACTGACCACTGAGCATTAATAACTACACTGTCACGCAGCATTTAAATGTTAATATATTAGCTATTTATAATACAAGTAAATTTGGTCATTTCTTAATTACAAAAAGATGGAAATAACACCTGACAAATTACATTTAAAGCTTAAGATGCAGCTTCTCCAGAATAGGCATTTGTTAGTCATTGACTGTGAGTGATAGTGAGCATGTAGCAACAAATCTGACCTAGTTAATTAAATAAGTTTGGTTTCTATTAGAAAAAAATGTTTTTGTTTAGTGAAGCCAGCTGTGTAACTTGACTGTGATCAACCTTTACAGTACATATAGTCCACTGCTGTAATTTCCACAAGAACTGACAAACAGTGGTGACACATTGCATCACAACACTCCACAGCTCATTTGCCATCTCCTCCATTTCCACAGAGCTGTTATGCGTTTGGTCAGCTTTGCTGTATTCTTTAAAGTCATTTGAACCTTTTTTTTGTCTTGATATGCCTCAAACAGTATTCAAATTTTTCACGTAGGTAAAGCAGAGAGGCAAAAAGCCAGGGAGTGTGAAAAAGAGTGAGAATCAGGAAAGGGACAGCAAAGTGAGGTAAAATCTGCAAATGCCAACAAGCTACTAAAAACAGCCTGTTTAACAGCTACATCTGTTAGTGGGAGATGGAAAAAAAGACAGGGGATCAAACTAGGGGTTAGAGAACAGCTAATATACACAGGGCAGAACATACCAACCTTTTCAGACAGCGGTAACCCGACCTACAATTCCAAATACAATTTAGGGAGACAGAACTTTGTGAGCAAAAAAGGGGGTTAAAAATGTAGAATGTAAAAATGGTAAGAAAAAAAGCAACGATGTAATCCTTATCTCTCAGGATCCGACATAATAGTTCGGCCAAAAAGAATCCATGCATCTTAAAAAATAAGTCAGTATCGATATGGGAAAAGCGTATATGGAGGTAAAAGTCAGGAGGTAGATTTAGTCCGACTCAATGCAAAACATCCCTGTCAGATCAAAAACAGGCTGGAGAAAGAAGTCCAAAAATATTAATCCATCATGTTGTTTTTCACTACAGCATTACTTGTGTTCTTCATTTTCATTAGTCCTTTGAAACAAAATGTCTCTGTAGATTTAAAAAAAAAAAATAGTCTGTAGATACCTCTCTCCATTTAGATCCTTCTTCAGTGCATTAGAAAAAAATTGATTTTAGGTATTTGAATCTTATTCCGCCACTTCCGGCTGAAACAGCTCATTTCCCTGATATCCAACCAGAACAAGGTACCAATGTTCTACTCGCTGTGAATGTTAATAATCCAAGCCAACTTTGAAAAAACATGGTCATTCGATCAATGTTTTACAAATCCCAGTGGAATCTTCATTGACGTTTGGAAAAAGAGATCAATAATCCATTGGCATTGGAATAGTCCATTAGGAGAAACCGACTTTCTTCTTTATTGTAGTGTATCCACAGTCTGCTGTAGTCCCAGATCCGTAATGGGGCTTTGTAATCCAGTGGCGTATTTCACATCCAAACGGAGAAGTCTTCGGCCCCACAATAGCAATACCTCCATGCTTTACTTTGTGGATCCAAAAATCAGTTCTTTCTTCAGTACGTTAGACCAGAAACTACTTTAAATCCATTCTTTTTCTCTTTGGTGATTTGGAAAAAAGCAAAAATGAACTTAAATGGTCTAGAAATAAGTAATGGATAAATAAAGAGATTTGCTCACTGTGTTTCTGTCATATCTACCATGTTGACCAATGGCAGAAGTCTCCCATGTAATTAACAGCCAAACCCTAACACCACAAATATAATCCCGACCAAAAAACAAAAAAACAAAAAAAATAGAGAAAAGAAACCGTAGTGATAGAATATCCTTGTCATTGGGTAGTATTAATCCAGTGTGATTAAGAATCCAGAGAATACCATCCAGAGCGCTCCAGATCATGGAATGGAAAGAACTGATCCTAAACCACCCATTTCAATAATCCAATTACCAATCAATGGGTCTTAATTGATCAACACCGCAATCGTGTTACAATAACAGAGCGAAAACACATGACGCAAGACATTAATCCACCTTGGGCGGTACAGTACTCCAGAATAGGGCAATTCCAGGTAAGGCCGCCGTCTCGCTTCCAGAAATCCCGGAATATTTTGATATCCGAAACGTGCCCTGGATTCTCTTCGCAGCGATATCCAACTCTGAGAGAATCCCCATGCAGAGGCACGCTAATCTCTACATAACGATAATGAATTTCGGTGCATGTTCACCATGCTTTGACAAACTTCACAACTGGCTCGCTTTACACGGTGAGCGATGACAGACCTCAACCATCAAAGCGTGATGCCCAAATGAATACCCTCCAGTGTGTGTTCTCTTAATTTCCCTCATGTCACCCGCCCCCAAAACAATAAATTAGCCCAATTAATGACGGAAATAACTGGGAGGGAGAGATGAGTTACAAGAAACGAATGGTCCCCCTGCCTTCAGAAAAACTATGTCCACTTACCCGTCTAGTCTGCGTTCAAAGCGTCCCTCTCTGCTGTGGAGTGACACAGGGGGCCCATACACAGGGCCCCCCGCCCCCCTTGTGAACCCTGAAACATCCCGCCCACGAGTGGCTATGGACAGGCTATCATCCAGGCCTCGAGCTGCACTGGGAATAGTTCCTGGCTCATTGTAATCGGTGCGTAGGTCCCTGTCTCCCATCTTGTTGATAGAATTATGAGCTTTCTGAGCACTCTTAATGTCCACAAAATCCACAAAAGCTGCCACTCCACCCTCCGATCCACGTTTCGGGAGCACCTTGACACTCTCCACACGTCCATACCTAGAAAAGGCAGAAAAGAGAAATGTACTCAGAAAACGTATCCAATTGTAGCCAACACAAATGCATTGCATGATACTTGCTTGCAATCAATTATGCTGATACGAATAACCATCATACATACTGCCAATCCGCAGAGGGCAGATTAGATGGTGAAAAACCTGAGCGAAAACAAACCTTCGTGCCAGTCATTTGTGCAATATGTAAAAAAGCCTATTCAAATAAAAACAGCCTGCCTTCTGCATCATCACACAAAAACGTACCACTGGATGAGTAACATCAACCATATGCCAGTAATATCTCCCTTCATTTGAATACGTCCAATAATTATGACAGGAAAACAAATATCAGATTTTGATGGCCCATTTCTGCTGCACCACAGAATTGCAAAATATCCTCTTTCTATGCACCATACGAATGCCAGAATTCAGTCATTGAATTCAGGCTTGAAACCTCATTAGGACTGAACCTCTGGACATGTTTAATAAACCATACGTGATTTTTACTGCAAAATATGGTGCTTGTATACGCTTAATGCAAATATACTCTACATAAATTAGCTGTCAATCATCAAACAAATAAACAAAACATACGTAAATACCTGACAGGTGTACATAGGAGTTAAACCAACACTAGGAAAGCAAAATATGAAAATGAGTGATAAACAATAGGCATTCAACTGGGTGCTCTAGGTGAGCAGCTGTCTGACACACCAGTTCTCACACTCACTACACAATCTCCGTCGCCATTTTACAAACCTATTCACACTGCTTATTCATTCTCGCGTCCCCCATCTTCAATAAGTACCTCTGCAGCACTGACCTGAGCTTTGACAGTCATCGTACACAAATCACTTCGGGGTACTTTACCATGTTCCATTTATTTATATAAACGTACATATCTCTATTTTTCCCTTTGTACACCAGAAAACTATTTCTCCTTTAATATTCCGTCACAATTGAGGATGAGCGTATTTCAATTTAGTTCCCGTTCAAAGGGCGACAGTTATTACCACAATTCAAAGCTAAATAGACAGGGATGTGAACAAAAGCCTGCCGTTGAGACAACAAAGCGGTTGGTCTAAAATGAATAAATTATTTATTCAAATTTATATGTGGGTCCTCTCATCCTAGTGCCTGCTTCCCTGTGTGCTCGACTCGCAAAGTAATATCTTGCTATATACGTTCATTAACTTAAGTCTGAACATCTCCAGAATGCACAGGCAATACAAACAAACAAAAACAGCATTATGAGTTCGATCACACCTGCCTTTCTATGTTTTGATTGTGTTTGAACAAACACATAACCTAGACTATGCATACGTGTAGGTAATAAATGTGGTCAAAGTCGTCAGACATTCATTTCTATAGGTGTAGCGCTTTTTACAATGTACAACGTACAGAAAAACAAGACGTTAATGTTTATAATACCTTTATACCTTCCTGCATTCGTCGCATTTAGCAGAATATAGCCGGGTGATACGGTAGTTTACGTTTTGCGACGATATAAACAATTACATAGGTGAGACTTGCGGTGTAGTTTCGTTTTACTTGACTACACTGTATTACGTGTGAGGATAAAGCTGGGTATATTTAGATATCCGACCGTTTATAGAGTATTTCTATGCGGTAATGTGGTTTGTGTTTTGGTAACGTTACGATATAAACATTCGACTTTAAAAGCACGATATTGTCACTTTACTGAGGGAGAAATCTCGCCACGCTGTTTCAGACACGAGATAAAGACAGATTCGCACCATTTACTTCCAACAAACCGTGTTATTCTGATTTAGTTACGCCTTCCACCCAAAGCCAGGTTGTAACTTGTGAGTGAATTCGGTGAAAAACGACCCCTCGCATTACCTAAATCCATACAGCCCAGAAATAGGCATAAACCCCCTCAGGTAAGTTATGTGAGTGCAACGTGCAGATACGGGTGATTTTGAACACTCAGGATAGACAAAACAGCCAATGCATGTGAGTATAATCACCTCACCGCCATACACAAACTTCTGGCTGCCAACTTACAAAACGTCCTGTCGCCACATGTTCACAGACTGACATAATGATAATCTGCGGGTTACTCGTGAACATTTTCAGTGAGGTTACATAAACTCGCCTTGAAAGTAACGTTACCCCCACACTGCTATTGTTTGACTTCTCCTAGATGCAGCCACTGACGGTCACCGCTCGCCTGACATTCATGACATCTGAGCCGAGGAAGCTCAAAACAACACCCACTGTATTGCCTTTAGTAGTACAGACACCATTTAGCCCATTCAGGTCGCTCGCAGTATTTCTTAAACCAGCGAACAACCTTCAAGTTGTGCTACTGACATCTGGGTTGCAAATAAAAGCAAGTTGGAGCCAGCAGTTATGCAGCCACAAGTAACGCGCTTGTATGCGACCCTCCGTGCTAATTAGCAACCTAGCGACGACTGCGACTCTCGAAAGCTAACTCACTAGCCAGCGTACGATAAGTGAGCCAAAACAAGCCAACTCAGTAACAGCGTTGCTGCGAAAGTTGTGGCACACATTTAAGGTGTTTAACTCCGCACCGGTGTGCTGCTATTGTTTTCCCCCAAACACACTTGAAGGAAGCACATTGCTGGATGTTGTCTCGCTCTCCGCAAATCGTCACTTACCGTTTGAAGTGCTCGATAATTTTTTCCTCTCGTACATTTTCTGGTAAATTCCCCACCCATAAATGTCTGGTTTCCCGGACCATACTGCGTTTTGGTGTCCCCCGATCATACAGAAGATTTTACTGAGTTAAATCCGACTGAATGTGTGTTACGGTGGGGCGAGTAGTTCCTCTGACTCGACACTACGATTGGACCCGCTTGCACTTGAAAGCTGTGTTGACTACGAGAGCCTGAACCTTGCTGTCGAGGAGCGCGCTCCGGTTCATGACGAGATCGCGCATATGCAATGAGCACTCGGAATACCACATGGATCAAATCGGACATGACATGTTTGATTGTAAATCACTTTTAAATGTTTAAAATGTGCATATACGCTGGAGTAATGCTCTGGTTAAGCATGCACGGTAAAGGTAGACTTCGCTTTAGTTGGACAATTGACAGCCTATTTGTAGTACAGGACTTTAAAATGCAAGGTAATCGTAATGTAGGGGTGTAAAATGTATGAGACTTGTGGTTTACCGCAAACTTCTTTATTCATGAGGCAGTGGCTGGACGGTGTTGACAGTATTACTAGCTTCGCTAGTGCTGCTTTGTATACGTTTGCACATCCGTTTGTTTTCCCAAAATCCAGGTGGGAACTGTCTGTTTGATATACGACTCACAAGACATCATCACGAGATTCTCTGTATTCAGGTGAACCAGAAACAGAAAAATAGAGTCAAAACCGGATGATTCATCTTTAGATGATAATAATAATAGTTTCATCTGTTTTTGTGGGAGACTATTCCATCTCCTAGTCTTAACTAACAACGACAAGAGCGATGTCTTTAACACGATTAGTTATTGAAAAGACAAGCATCTCGTCGAATGTAAGCTTAATAATTAATGACAGTGCAGCCTGTTTAAGGATCAACTGTCCAAAATGTAAATACAGGCGGTGATTAATCAATAGCTTGTGGCCATCAAATACTGTCTTGAAGAAACACCCAAGATAATGCCCAATCATACAACATTTCCTTATTAAAACAAACATTTGACTGTTTTCCAACTATGCACGAGGCGTCTGATTTGATTCACGCATGCGCCAGAATGCGGCAAAACGGGGACTGCAATGGATGAATCGCGCATGCGCTTTACACGCCCACATAGAGTTTTGACAAAGAGCAATTACAAACCCTCTGACTGGCAGAAAATTCTGGAACTTGTACTGAGGTGGAGCTGGTTCTCAAGCTGGATCTTGAGCAAGCCACATAATCTTCAGATTCAGTCTTGAGTCTTCACTGGAATTGCATGGACTTTGTGGATCTGCCTAAATCCTTAATATTTATGGAATAGAACTAATAAAATGTAATTCTTTGACAGTGCTTTTGGGATTGGATTTGCACGGTGGAAATACAAAAACGCACTTTAGGCCTAAACAATATTGTTGCATATTATACAATAAATGAATCCCCTGGATACTTGGACAACAAATGTTCTTTTTTTCTTGCTTCTAAACACAAGACGGTGTGGCAAACTTCTAAGGACACGAAGACGTTTACTGCTTTACTAAATTGCTAAACAAATAATTGTAATACATTTATCCAACCGAGGAAGCGACGGGACTGTAAACAAAAAGCGAGAGAATGTGGAATGCGGTTGAGAGAAATGTTTTGTGCTTGTATGTTTGAGCGCTTTAAACGTGCTGGAACAGCCTCACTGTGGAGAATTAAACACGTACAGATTGCATACCTGAACGATTTACGCGCCACAAACAGATCACACACTCGATGTTCTTGAATGTTCAGTTGTTAATTTTTGGCGCCAGTTATCGAAAGAATGTTCTTTGAAATATGACGCCATTTTGAGCATTACCCAGTGTAGACAAAACCCAGCACAACAAAAGAAATGACAGCGCCGCGGCCATTTTGTTTCCAGTGGAGCTATTTTGGGTTTAAGTTCAGTTTAATAACTTTAGGCTTGGCTGCTTCCAAGGAATTGTCGGAACTAAATTATTACAGAGCTAAACATGTTAAAAAACAAAACAGGCAATATTTAGAGTGTAACTGCTACTTTTAACTCTTTTTGTTGTATTAGTTATCTTTTTAATATGAATGGGTAATAGAAAATACTACTATTACTATCTGTTCCTATCCACGTCATAGATAGTCAAAATTAATATCGTTGTGGCTAGAACATAAATGTAGTATAATCATGTTAAGTTCTGTTAAATTATATTCTTGATTAAACAAAAAAAAAAAGTATTTAGGTATGAAGGAAATATAATTCACCATGTGAATAAAGATATTGTAGAGCTATATTTATTACAATAGAATATTTTTTTATCCAGCACATACATTAAATACTTAAATGTACATTTTTCACAAACCACACACCCTCATGGAATTGTTTAAGTGTGTTAAAGTCAAAAGTTTACATACACCTTGCAGAATCTGCTATTTTTTATTATTTTACCAAAAAAGAGGGATCATACAAAATGTGTGTTATTTTTTATTTAGTACTGGCCTGAATAAGATATTTCACATAAAAACATTTACATATAGTCCAGAAGAGAAAATAATAGTTACATTTATAAAAAATGACCCTGTTCACAAGTTTACATACACTTGATTCTTAATACTGTGTTATTACCTGAATTATCAACAGCTGTGTGTGTGTGTGTGTTTTGTTTAGTGATAGTTGTTTATGAGTCTCTTGTTTGTCCTAAACACTTCAGAAAAGTCCTTCAGGTCCCACAGATTATTTGGTTTGTCAGCATTACTGTGTATTTGAACCCTTTCCAACAATGACTGTATGATTTTGAGATCCATCTTTTCACACTGAGGACAACTGAGGGACTCATATGCAACTATTACAGAAGGTTCAAATGCTTACTGATGCTCCAGAAGGAAAAACTATGCATTAAGAGCCAGGGGTGCAAACTTCTGAACGGAATAAGGATGTGTACATTTTTTCTATTTTGCCAAAAAAAATTTTTTGTCATTTAGTACTGCCCTTCAGAAGCTACAGAAGATACTTACATGTTCCCCAGAAGACAAAATAAATTAAATTAACCCCTCATGCATTGTTTCCTTTTGAAGCATCAGTGAGCGTTTGAGCCTTCTGTAATAGTTGCATATAAGTCCCTCAGTTGTCCTCAGTGTGAAAAGATGGATCTCAAAATCATACATTCATTGTTAGCAAGAATTCAAAAACACAAAACATACTGGACACAACACAGTATTAAGAATCAAGTGTATGTAAACTTTTGAACAGGGTCATTTTTATAAATTCAACTTTATAAACTAACTATTCAACTATTATCACTATTTGCTCTTGTGGACTATATGTAAACGTCTCTTATGTGGAATGTCTTATTAAGGTCAGTACTAAATAAAAAATAACCTGCATTTTGCATGATCCCTCTTATTTTGGTAGAATAATTAACATTTTGCAGATTCTGCAAGGTGTGTGCAAACTTTTGACTTTAACTGTGTATAGCCTGTTTAAGTCAAGTGTGTTTTCATCCAAGCCTAGTCCAGTTTCCTTTCCAATTTCCTTTGTTCTCCCCGGTTTCCAGGTCTTTTTAATGGGCCTTTAGGCACGCAGGTGACATGCTGTGAACAAACAGTATGTTATTACCTTTTTATGCACAAAATCTTAGTTATCAAACGGATGCCTTGGGGATCAGATACAATCAATTATTAGTTCTAACCTGATATATGGCTTCCAAAAGATCTTGAGATGTAAACAGGCACGCGGCTTCACCAATGAAGCAGATTAGAACATGAAACACATCCGACCAGCTGCCCACTGTAATCAGTAACACTAAAAGCCCACCCAGTCGCACAATAACTGTATTGAGAATCTGTTGTCCAGGCGGTTGACGTCGATCCTCTGAAATTTGATTATATATTTATGATTAGACTCAAATGATGGCCAGTATTGCTATGAAACCATTAGGTTTTACCGTTTGATTGTCTTACCATTCATATATACAACCAGCAGAGTGTAGCAGATTGTGAGTGGGGTCCAAAATCTCAGAGCCTCAGTGGTTGATAGAAAGTGTTGGTTTATGCTCGATACGGCAGCAATTCCAGATACGCTAAAAGTTATAATTAGGGCACTGCAGAGCCAGGTTAATATAGAACTTCCTGTAGTTAACAGTCCAATGCAAAGTCCACAATAGCGCTGTGTACTGTGTATTTGATACATTGTATTTACATGTCTCCATACTCCGCTGCACCGGCTTGCCAAGAACCAGCTCAGGCCCACAGCAAGGAGGAGGCTTAGCCAGCCTTGCGGTGCCCCCTCATGGAGGAAATTAAGGCTGCAGGTTAGTGCGCAGCCCAAGGAAAACTGGCACTGGACAAGCAGCAGTAACAATGGGTCAAATATTGAGTCCTAAACAAAAAGAATGAGCATTTTATCTGAAATGACAACGAGTTTTCATGCAGAAATGTATTAAACATCATAAAACAATTAAGCTCGTACTGTTCCTCCAGTGATCCGTGCTGAAATGGCTCTAAGGGAAAACTCTAAAACTACCAGTGATGCAACGCGAGAACCCACAACAGAAAGAACCGCTGTTAGGACCCAGAACTGAATTTTTTCTATTAGTCCACCATTTAGTCTGTTCCTTTGTCTAATGTCTTTTTCAGGATCTGCGATACTGAAAAGAACAGAGAAGTGAAATGTACAAAAACACCTACACATAAACAGTTATATCCAGTGTGCGAATTGTGTCAAAGAATTGTGTACCCCAAGAATAAGATTCATATTTCTGTCTTGTCACTGTTATTATTGAGAAAACCTAATTTTAAGATAAAAGCTTATTTTACAATGATCAGTGAATTAGGTGTACCAAACAATCACTAAGCAAAGAACTAAATATCTAGCCAAGGAAATCAATATTTTTAAACAAGTTTAAAGTGATTTTTACCTTTTGTAGCCTTTTTTTTTTCATTTTTATACTTTTTACATTCTTTATTCTGAAAGTGTGCATTATCTTTTGCATCAAATTCTTATATTTAATCAATAGAGTCACTACCAATATGATTTAACATGAGCAGGTCTAAATTTAATGCACCAGTCTCACTGGTTTTATGTTTGAAGTATTATAGTTTTATTGAAAAACCAGGGGACCCCCCCCAAGTATATATATTTTGGGTGTTATGGGGGATCCCTTAATGCTTATGGGAGCTCCGGGACCCCCCAGGCCCTCTCAATTCGAACACTGGTTATATCTTATTATTTAAATATTATATTAAATATTTATTATCTTCAGCCATACAGCATTGACTAAACAAGAGCACATATGTGACCCTGGACCACAAAACCAGTCATGGAGTACATAAGCTTTCCATTGATATATGGGGATAGGACAATATTTGACCGAGATACAGCTATTTGAAAATCTGAAATCTGATGGTGCAAAAAAATCAAAATACTGAGAAAATTGCTTTTAAAGTTGTCCAAATGAAGTTCTTAGCAATACATATTATTAATAAAAAAATAAGTTTTGATATATTTGCAGTAGGAAATGTACAAAATATCTTCATGGAACATGATTTTTACGTAATGATTTTTGTCATAAAAGAAAAATCAATTATTTTGACCCATACAATGTATTTTTGGCTATTGCTACAAATATTCCTGTGATACTTAAGACTGGTTTTGTGGTCCAGGGTCACATATAACTAATATTACCTCTGTGTCTCAACAAATAAGTATGTTTTTAAAACGTTACGAAGAACCCAGATTCCACAAGCACCCACAAGCCCTGTGAGTAACATAAAACACAATATATATATAAAATTTCACAATACAGAGCAAGATTATACCAACAGATTATGTTTTAAACATTATTATATATTTATGTTAGTAAAATCTGACAGAAATTTAATTTCATGACTCACCTTGTAAAACACTATGTAAAGGAATAGCACTTGGTGTTAGCCAAGTAGGAACACTTGGCAGAAACCGGGTAATTAACGACAACATGCCTATGTAAGTGAGAAATTGTTTAATGTGCCAATGATTTGTTACTAGACAAGCTGGCCACACCAAAAACACACCAAAAAATCTTAACAAATCAAAATCATCAGTATTACTGACCTTATTTTGTTATTTTCAGCATGCGTTGTTTGTGAACCTCACTCGCGTATAACCTTTATCAGGTGCAGATATGAGAGTTGGAGGTTTGGCAGCACAGTCTCAAAGTTCACTTAGGCCTTGATCAGTGTTTACAACTGTACGTAGATTTGTTTCTCTACAACCACAACGTTTAAATCTATGAATGTTCATAATTCTAAAGCCTATTCCTGAATCAAAGTTTTAAAAAATATAAAATCAAAAAACAACAACAACATCTCTGCCCTCTGCTGTGGATTATTTTCATTTCCGTTAACAGATATTGTGTACTTTCTAGAGATTTTATGAGGGGAATTGAACTTTACACATTCAAGAGCTTTGAACAGTCAACGACCCATCCAGAGTAGTACATTAATATTACAGTTTGCCCAACAATGTATTTTATGAGGCAAAACAGAAACATATATGTGATTACATGTTCAACATTATTAATTAATAATAATAATTAATTTAGGAAACTGACATTTCCATGTTTTCTGGACTAACACACTCACACATTTTAGTCATTCATATTGTGAACCGTATTGGAATAGGACAATCAGCCATCATTTTGCAATAATGTTCATCAAATGCAGCATCCTCTTCTGCACTGAACTGATTCTTCCAGTCACCAACCTGACCTAAAAAAATAAACAAACGTATTCATAAATTATTCATAACATGTTTTTCAATCATACTTTATAGAATAAAGTAAATTAAAATCACCTTTTCTCATGAAATCTGAGACTGTGCGATCAAAGACTGAATCTGGGATAGATGAGTAGTTTGCCATGGGGTTTTCTCGCATAGCAGAAAACGTTGTCATTTGCACAATATTCTCTATTGTACTTTTTGATAACTGCCGTCCGAGGAATTCAGCAATGCGGGTTACTTCGCAAACAGGGTCCTGAAATTATTATTGAATTATACAAATTAGTCAAATACTCAAACTTAGTTTCAAATACTCAGACTTCACATAGGTTCCAGGAACTTAAAGGAACATTTAACCCAAATATAAATATTTGCTGAAAATTTACCCTCACCCTTCAGGCGATCCAAGATGTAGCTAAATTTAAATGTAGCATTACATTACTTGCTCACGAACAGTTCCTCTAGAGTGAATGTGTGCTGTCAGAATGAGTCCAAATCAGCTGATAACATCATCAAAATAAGTAATTCACATGACTCCAATCTATCAGTTATTGTCTTGTGAAGTGAAAAGCTGCATGATTAAAAAAAATAATAATAATAATCCATCAAGTCATTTTAGCTTTAAACCATTGCTTCTTGCCAAAATATAATTCCATAATCCATAACAATTCCTCCTCCAGTGAAAAGGTCCATCTTCTGTTGTCCTCTCACATCAAATTCCACAAACATGTTTGTTTACCTTGTTTTCCTTTGTAAACAGTGTTTCATCTGTGCACATTTCTCTCCTGATTCAGATGTTACAAATGTCTTAATGATGGATTTGTTTTTATAAACAAGCAGTTTGTGGATTACGCTACTTGTGGATTATTGTGATGTTTTTATCAGATGTTTGGACTCTCATTCTGACGGCACCCATTCACTACATAAAATCCACTGGAAAGCAAGCGATGCTACATTTGTCCAAATATGTTCCGATGAAGAAACAAACTTGTGTACATCTTCAGTGGACTGAGGGTGAGTAAATTATCAGCAAATTTACATTTTTGCCTGAACTACTTAAATATGAAAAATATGTAATATATGTTTTGTAAACACTCACTGACCTCTTGCATGTCTTCATAGAATATGTAAAGGATTTTCTTGTTATGCCTTTCCTTCCAGTATCCTTTAACATGGTCATACCAGGATCCCCAGCCCACTGAAAAAATAATTCAGGCATTAGGACTTCATTCACAATATCATAATTAAGTGTATTCACATTTAACACAAAACAAGGAAATTGGTGTAGTCAGTGAACAGTCTAACTCCACCATGCATGACTCACATTGCCCTGTCATGAACTTCTCCAAATAGTGTGGCCAAGGGCCAGGCTCTGGCTGGTGAAGATGCATGCGGTCAAAATGATAATACGAAACCACAGTGTCTTTCGGATTACGGGCCATATATATAGCCTATGGGAAAGTGAAGGTGGGTTTGGCATTCACATAATATTGTATTCTTCAATACAGCCCATGAAATCTAACTTTCTAACCTTGCAACCAGCATCCCAGAAAGAACGAGGCACAAGCTGGATGGGAAGATGAGTTTTGATAACACGAGGGGGATCCATAACCTCCAGCCTAGTTATACCTAAAACATTAGAGTTTAATTTTTTAAAGATGCATAGGATATACAATGCATGAAAATATACATATGACCCTGGACCACAAAGCCAGTCGTATTTAGCACAGGTATATTTGTAGCAATAGCCAACAATACATTGTATGGGTCAAAATGATCAATCTTTCTTTTACGCCAAAAATCATTAGGATATTAAGTAAAGATCATGTTCCATGAAGATATTTTGCAAATTTCATACTGTAATTATTAGTAACATGATAAGAACTTCATTTGGACAACGTTAAAGGAGATTTTTTCAATATTTAGATTTTTTGCACCCACAGATTCCAGATTTTTAAATAGTTCTCAACCAAATATTGTACTCTTGACCAAAGATGATGCATAAATCTCAATTTTTATAAAAATAACCCTTATGACCGGTTTTGTGGTCCAGGGTCACATTTGTTTAAATTGCTAAACATTTTATTGGTTCTATAAAACATACCGGAAGTTAAACCATCTTTAGAAGTCATCTCTAAGAACGGCATGCGCACCTGAGTGGGCGCTCTCTTGCACTTTTCAACATCTCCTTCATTCAGGATGCTATCCACTACTTCCTGTGTCCACGTAGTTCCTTTCACATACAATATGATTTCATTATTTAAACTGCATTGTGTTGTTTTCATCGTGATGTGTTCAGTCTTTTGTACACTACCTGCTTTAGGATACGTGGCAATGAGCAAATCCTCTTTTGACGCCTGGAACTTCTCCACTCTTGCCCAATACTTCACCACCATCTCTGGAAATGGGACACCCTGAATATGACTCAGCCGTATGCGCGTTGTCCCATCCATATTTTCCTATAATTAGCTGTGATTAATCATACAACAATTTTAATAATTACTCGCTAAAATAGGTAGTAAGGTTTTTATCAGAATTATTCAATGTCTTATCGTTTTATCGCTCGCTAGAGGATATTTACTATTTATGTATGGATTGTTTTGACGTTGCTTCATGTATTAAACGATTTAGTAATAAGCTACGAATCAAGCTGTTTTAGAAGAATATAAGCTGTTTTAAAAAAAAAAAAAGATTATTTGTTCATTCCTATTCGTGTATACCTTGACAGCCTTGGACCGAAGCAGACCGGCCACGTTCGTGTTGCAAAACTGCTCGTGCAGGTTTGTACACATTTGGTTTTTGTTTTGTAACGAAATGCGCAGTGGCAGACTGCGCACTTTTTCGGTGTGACTTGCTTTAACTGAAGATGTTAAAAGTAAATGAAGCCTATAAAGATTTACTTGTAATACGTTAGCTATGAAGTCATGCATGACAAATGGATTTATAACCAACTAGACTCAGTTTTCGAGGCTGAATAAGTCTGTTTAGAATGAATAATAGTTGGTTTCTGTCTAAGTTCAAAATGTGTAGTCTATAGTACATTCCATGAGGGTAAAATTAGAATCTGAAATCAATTTCTTGTCTTCTTTTTTAAAACAAAGATTAAGTGGAAGAAGATAATTAACCTTAAAGCCTGGGCATTAAGACTTGTATGGCTTAGTATAATGTAAGTGATGTCTCTTACTGACATATGTAGTAGAAAACCCATGAAAGATTTATGTTATTTAAAAAATTCACATCCTTATGTAATTTGGACTGTGGGGGGCGCCATTATTTCGATGACGTGAAATGGTTGCTCTTGGTGACCTACTTGCGCTACTTGTTGCTATTTTTACCACGTTACAGACTTACATCAATTCTCTTGTTGCCCTTTGACTGAATATTACACCCAAAAGCCACACAATGTGGCATCTTATCAATTTTTTTATCTTTTGAGATGCTGTAACGCCAGTAGCTCATGGAGCGCAACCATTTCACGTCATTGAAATAATGGCGCCCCCCATAGTCACAAAACCATGTGGATATTTTAAATAATGTAAATCTTTCATGGGTTTTCTGCTACATATTTCGGTAAGAGATTTATGTTATATAAGGCCATAAAAGTCTTAAAGGGGTCATCGGTGTTGGCAGTGTATGTACAAATCTACCCTATAATGATAAAAATCGAATAAAATCTGTAATCTGTAAAAATGATATCCCCTTTTTCAAATCAAGCTATTCTCAAATGCCTGGTGTGGCATCACACTGACAGAGGCCGCTCCTACGATAGTTGATTGACATGACCGTCTTACCTCAGATCAGCTGTAACAGTCCCACCTCCATTGTTTTAAAGCCAGAGCAGGGATGTAAATTAGACAAGAATATCTCTGATTGAGCAATTGAGGTGTTGCGTTGCTGGATGTAATAATGAACATAGTTGTCGTCATTTACTCCCGACCTCTGAGCCGCTGAAGATGCAGTGGATTACGTTTGTTTGTGAAGGGAAAGCGTCTCCCGATCTACATAAATGCGTCTATGTTCACGCAAATCATTTGTGATCCAGCTTCACTTACAGCAGAAGTGAATATAAGGTTTTTTTTTATGAATCTCTGTGATCACCTTTCCTAATAACGTGCTAGTTAGCAAGTTTAGCAGCTAAACGTGGCTAAAGTAAACAGGCTCGTCACTCCACAGAGAGAAGAGAGGGGCGGGGCGAGCAGAGCTCATTTGCATTTAAAGCAGCCTCGACCAGAACAGGATGATTTTTGCAGAGCTGATTTTGACAAGCTAAAAAGGGTGTTGTTTTACACTACCATTGAGAATTTTTAACCAATGTATATTATAGACTTTTCATTAAGACCCTAAAGAATCATATCAACTTGTGGAAAATAGGCATCCGATGACCCCTTTAATACCTGGGATTCCCTTTAAAGGGTTGGTTCACCCAAAAATTACAATTCTGTCATTAATTACTCACGCTCATGTCGTTCCAAACCCGTAAGACCTTCATTCATCTTCGAGACACAAATTAATAATATTTTGATGAAATCTAAGAGCTTTCTGACCCTCCATAGACAATGTAACTACAACGTTTGTATACGTAATACTCTCATGAACGCTCATCGAAGACTGACACCAAAGAGAGGAAATTGTTGAATAACGGATATTAAGTAAAGTTTGTGTTTCATGAAGATTTTTAGTAAATTTTCTACTGTAAATATATCAAAACTTAATTTTTGATTAGTAATATGCATTGCATTTGGACAACTTTAAAAGCAATTTTCTCAATATTTGTATTTTTTTGCACCCTCAGAATTTAGAATTTCAAATAGTTGTATCTCAGCCAAATATTGTCCTATTAAAAAAAAACATACATTAATTGAACGCATATTTATTCAGCTTTTAGATGACCCTTAACAATATTGACAAAATCAATCGGTGTGTGTGTGTGTACTTGTTTTTGCTACATTGTGGGGACCAAATGTCCCCACAAGCATAGTAAAACCTGAAATTTTTGACATTGACAATGTTAAAAAATTATTAAAAATAGTAAATGATGTTTATCTGAAAGTGTAATGATGCAAATATGTTTTCTGTAGGGGCTAGGTTTAGGGTTAGGGTTGGGTTAGGGGATAGACAATATCTTTTTGTCAGTATAAAAACTATAAAACACGTCACATCCTTTCCTTTCCTTTCAAATTAAGGCTGAACCTCTTTTATTTTCTGCTGTCTGTGAGGTTTGGCATTTTTCAAAATGTGGTAAATGCCTAAACATGATTTAAGGTCATGATTTGTGTAATTTTACAAACGTATAGCAATAAACAATAATCTTTAGAATTAAACACAAAATAGTTATAAATACTGTGTTTTATGGTTCTTGGCATTTTTGTAATAAACTTCTGATGTTCGCGTACAGTAACTCTATCCTCCCTGCAGCAGGTGGCGCTAATGTGTAACACTTTTGCACACTAAACGGCTCTCTGACGCTGTAGAGGGAAAATGTGCGTTAGCGTGTGGACTGAGGGAAGCCCCTAGTTAGCCAAGAGTGGAAACATGGATGATGAGGAGGTCGCCGAGAGCTGGGAAGAGGCTGCCGACAGTGGGGTAAATATGCGATAGCTGCGCTTTTCTTCAGGCTTCCACAAACTGTCTTTTCAACGTAGAAAGTCTCATATGGAGCATTAGGCTGATTCATACCACCGGCCTCATGCTAGCGCGCTAGGCACGCCTGTATATGTAGAGTTAGGCGGTAGGCCGCAGTTAAAGGGAAACTGGTCCCAAATCAGATGTTGTGGGATATTTCTGGTTTTAAACCAGTAGGCAAAACAGGGGCGATTTTGAACATAGCAGTTGGTGAAGCAACACGTTCGTGCGTCACGTAAAACAACTTGTGTTTTAAGCAAATGACGTAATGAAATGAAACAGCCTGCTAACTAATGCTAGTTAGCCGGGGCAACTTCTAATGAATAAAAAGGGGAAAATCTTTCTTTGCCACCGCGTAAGAAACCAAAGATGGCTGCCGAGGGGGTTGAGACCTGTTGGGTGCCGTAGAGAAAAGACTAACGTTATGTCTTTTTAATACGTGTAGATTTTTATGAGTTTATTTTATGCGGAAATACGATTTCGAGCAGCGGAATATCAAGGTGGGATAGTCTCCATTCAGACAGTCAACAGGCGGTTTTCACAAGTTTTCAGTTTGTCTCAGGGTCTTGTGTAAATGATACTGTGGCACAGTGTATTTGCTAATACAAAAATCTTTATTTAGTTAAGTAATTTAGATTAAAAAGGAAGGTTTATCTCAAAAAGCTCGGTTCTTGTAACTTTCGGATCGCTGTGCAGATGTATGAATCTCGTAAACGAAGCTATTGTATTGTAGATTGATTTAAAAAGAGTTTACATGAGCAAATTAAAATAACAATAAGGAAAAACTGTCGATTACTCGTATTACTTACCCTTTTTTGTCTGTTGAGCGAAATAGATGATGCGAGGCAAAATCCGGTCTCAGTCTCCATTCACTTTCATTGTAGTTTTTTCAGTACAGTAAATCGCCCTTGGCATTTTCATTCTCCCTAAAATCTACAGAATGAAGTAATTCATGCAATTTCACAACGAAATGAGAACGACTAAACAACTGAATTTTTTTTCCCGTGGTGAGCTTTTCCTTTAAATATGCTTTTGATAGAAAAAACTTAATTTGCGTGTTTCATATGGCGTTTCTTTACTCTTATTTAGTACCATATATATAGATAGAGAGACCTTAATATGTTATAATGTATCATAGCTGCTTTTAAACATTGAGCTCTTAAAACAGACTTTTTAAAGGTTTCTGTCAGTATTTGTCTGGCAGTAACGTCAACACCCCAGCCATTAGGCTTTGTAAACACATCTTTCCCTCCATTTGAACGTTTCCCACAAGTCTCTGTTTAGAAAAGCCACATATTGTCCACCTACTCGAGCTGCACTCTGTAATTCGGCCCTGTCATTAATTTAGCCACTGCACTAAGGATATATAAATAACTTTGTGAAATTGAAAACTTGCTGCTGCTTCAGAGGCCCCTCCTTGAAGTGGCCTGCCTGTACTGTTTTATAAGATTACACTATATTTCTTCATTAGAAGAAGTGTTTACTATTTTTGTGTGTGTTTGTGCGTGGGACTTAGGAAATGGAAAGAAGACTAGAGGAAAAGCTTCGAATCAGTCAGAAAGAAAGGTATGCATGCAAGTTTTTGAGTCTATATTTTGTTCACTGTGGCTTGTTTTTATCCTAATCATTTTTTTTATGCCCTTCCAGACTTTCAAGTGGCAGTTCGAGCCGTTCTCCGATGAGAACAGCGATCGTAATCCAGGATGACTCCCTCCCCGCAGCACCCCCACCTCAGATTCGTATTTTAAAGCGACCCTCCAGTAATGGATCTTTAGGATCATCTGTGACGCAGACTCGACCCTCCCCACAAGTCAAATCCTTAGCTCAGCGAGAGGCAGAATACGCAGAAGCCAGGAAGAGAATCCTTGGCAGTGCTACTCCCGATGACACACCACAGGAGAGACCCAATTCAGACCGGTAAAATAATGACACGTTTAAAAGTGTGAAATATTCATGGTTCTGGAAGCTAAAATTGATTTTCTTTAAATGGTAATGTATTAACTTTTCCATGCATTCCCACTACGAGCTTCTGCTGAAGGCCATAAGTCAGTGCCTTTATAACTGAGTCGGCTACTTTTATATTTGTATAAACATAATCTGAATGCTGAGTAAATAAGCTTTCCATAGTTTGTTAGGATAGGACAATATTTGGTCAAGATACAACTATTTGAAAATCTGGAATCTGAGGGTGCAAAAAAATCAAAATATTGAAAAAATCGCCTTTAAAGTTGTCAGCAATGCATATTACTAATCAAAAATTACATTTTGATATATTTATGGTAGAAAATTTACAAAGTATCTTCATGGAACATGATCTTTACTTAATATCGTAATGATTTTTGGCATAAAAAAACGATAATTTTGACTCATACAATGTATTACTGGCTATTGCTACAAATATACCTGTGCTACCTGAGACTGGTTTTGTGAACCAGAGTCACATATTTGTTTTTTAACATTGCCACAAACTTTTCTAAATCATTTACATATTTTACTATGTTTTATGTTTTAAGGGATAGTTACCCAAAAACTATCAAGTAGTTCATCTTCAGAACACAAATGAAGATATTTTTGATGAAATCTGAGAGCTTTCTGAGCCTGCATAGACAGCAATGCAGCTACCACATTCAAGGCTCAGAAAAGTAGTAATAGGGCCATATGAAATCAATTTATTCACCCCCAAATTTTTTTTTTTTTTTTTTCATTTTAAATTTTCCAGACAGTTTTTTTTTAATTCAATTTGACTAATCAAAAAGACTGTCCAATAAATTGAAATCATGAAACTTTTTAACAGTTTACAATTTAACAGCAATTTGTGAAAAGTTGCACAAAATTGACATTTTTAAGGCCTTATGAAATGCGTTTTATTTTTTCCCTCAAATTTATTTTTATTTTATTTTATTTTATTATTAATTCTCTGGATTGCATCCCTAATAAATTAACTTTATAAAAATCTAATTTAGCTTTTTATAAAGAAATACTGTGTTGTGTATTTACATCTTCCTGGTAAATAATTATTCTGATAAATATTCCTTAAAAATAATCTTTTAATAATAATGTTATTAGTAATAGTAGTTCTGTCATTACATTACATTAAGTAATATATTTCTTTCACAGTTTCTTCAAGTTAAACCAAACTTTTTTTTTTGACTGTTTGCTGTGAAAAGTTTCTGTTTCTGATATGATGGTAATTTTGTTTTTTTTTTCTCATAAGAAACAGTAAAATGCTCATGAAGTGAGTCTCTTAGCAGTTCTAGAAATTATGTTTGTGTGTATGTAGTCATATGTTGAAGCGGCAGAGTATGTGTGTAATAAACAAAACGGTGCATATGCGCCATTCATTCACCGAGATTCGAATTTAAATAATATTTTGTCGTTTAATATTCACAGACACAGTCGATATCGTGTTTTGATTTAAGTGTACTGACCTACTTTTCATTTATCAAATTTGGCAAATTCTGTGACATCCAGTGTAATAAAGTAAATTCCGCATCAGCGGTTCAACTGTAATTTTATGAAGCTACGAGAACGTCTTTATTCAAAAATTGATTCTCTTGAGTGTCAGAGTTTCAAGTATTCTCATAGCTTCTTAAAGTAAAAGTTGAACCACTGATGTCACATGGATGGACTATTTTAAAGATGCCCTTACTAGCTTTCTGGGCCTTGAACGTGTCAGTTGCATTGCTGTCTATGCAGGGTCAGAAAGCTCTTGGATTTCATCAAAAAAACCTTAATTTGTGTTCTGAAGATGAACGAAGGTCACACAGGTTTGGTATGACATGAGGGTGATTAATTATTGACAGAATTTTCATTTTAAGGTGAACTATCCCTTTAATTAACTTGAATTGTACACAGTTTTCACATTTTTCAGTCAGTGTTTATAAAGTTAATCTCAGAGCTGATTTGTTTTGTTCATAGCTTGAGGCTAGTTCACATAGAATGCATTTTTTATGCATTTTCTATGTAAATGCATAAATGGACACATCTGACTATTGTGCTCACATAACACAGCATACTAAAAACACAGCACTCAAGTTAAAATAACTTCAACCTTTGAAAAAAACTCATCTCTTGACCTTGCATTTTTTCCCTAGTCCGCTGCCCACGTCTTGCATTTTTCAAAGCAAAAGCAAGTTCTGTGTAAATGGTTCCTTAGAACTATTTATTTGTAAAAAAAAAAAAAAAAAAAAAATTGTTGAGACTTCCAGAACCAATGCTGAAGCTGTTCTGGTATTCACGAATGGCTGCTTTGAAATATAATGTCGAAATGCTTTTTGATTTTACATATTTTCTATCCCCAATCAGATCCCCACGCGGAAGCAGCCATACACTTTCAGAGGAAAACAGATCAGGAAACCATGTGGTTCGACAGCCAGCAGGTCCAGATGGTACACAAGGTTTTCACCACCAGCGCAGATAGGAATAGCAGCCTTTCCTGGGAGAAAGGGAGAGGCGATAGAGGGTCTCCCAAAACACTGTTGAAATTCAAATCATTTTTATCAATATTTAGGATGCGGGATGTTTATCAAATAAATATAAAACCCTCTCGAACCCAGCACGGCGTGTGTGGAATGTAACGGGGGGAAGGAAACACGATCCAGAGGAGCGGAAGGGGAACGTTCCCCGCTTTTACACTGTGATGAGGACCTCGCTTCCGGACACTGCTCACTGTGATGTCCAGCCCCCACCCCTCAAAATCCAAACATATAAAATAGAGCGAAATGAACCAGAACTGCAGAACTATTTGTCCCTTCGTCACCTAACTCAGCCATCACTGGCAGCCAGCCTGTCAAGTCAAGCCCTCTGAAAAGACATTTGAAATGGAAGATAAGTGCTGGATGTGTGCTAAAAGGATGGTATGAGGCACCAGCTTCTCTCAGCAATAATTCTAGAAATATCACTAATTATTCAGACCTCCCTTCCACACTCTTCTCTCAAGCTTTTGTATTGCTTGTGTTTGTCTTTTGTTTTAATTTTGGTTATTACTGGCTCGGATCTGCTAATTGCCATATGTTTTTAAATGCGTAAGAAACTGAGGGTATGTTGTGAAAACTCAAGCTGACTTTAAGTTCTTTATTGTTTACGGTTATCTTTATTTTTTTTTTCTTATGTTGTTTTACTCATGGGTCTTCCTCTGACTTTCCTGATTTCTACATAAAGTAAAAAGAATAAAAACAAGAACTAGTAGAGAATTAAACGAGTGCAGCAAATCGCATTTTTAAACCGTTTCTATGCCTTTTATATAGGTTGTCATTTTTAGACCTCTGCATTTTAAGTGAAATACAACGGAAAGATGACTTGTGTAAATATTTGTTGTGCTGGGATAAACCGAGGGGAGTGAAGCAGGGGGGGAGAAATGATTTCGCTGGCTCCCCTTGCCTCACTTCCTCATCAAATCTGCTGTTGGCCATTTTCTTTTCTTTTTTTACTTATGTAGGAACTCAGGTTGTTGTGAGGAAATATGAGCGAATGAATGAAGTTGTGTATCAGTGGATAGGTTTTTAACTGAATGATGGTGCAATGTTAAGCTTACATGAAGTATGGCTTTGAGATCAGTTGATAAACACCTCTATGACTGGATTATAGAATATCCTATAAGAGATTATTTAACGTTTATTAAAACCTAAGAGAAAAGTGTGTCGCACCGGTGGCTTAATGACACAACTTTAACAGAGTGTTAAGTTGACTTAGTTGCTTTGGCTCTTGCAATACAGTGTCTATACATTAAGAGCCATACTACCTTTCTTTGACGGTAACTCCCTGCTTTTTTAATTTCCTTCCTAAACATTTCTGTCCTGTGCTATCCATGAGTGATATCTCTGCCTCCTGCAGTTTATGGAAATACCCTTTAATCTGATATGTCATTGTTCACCCATTGTGCTGTAACAAATCAGACCAGACGGGTTTGTCGTGGCCTGCCTGAGAACACAGAAATCTGCCTGTAAATACTTTTCAAAATGCCCATTTAATAAAGACTTTTTAAATAATGTCTCTGGAGACATTCATTTTTGAAAAATATTTCATTGGTTCTATTTATTTAATGATTCTAAGGAGAATTAAAGAGATAGTTCACCCAAAAACGATGCATTAAGAGCTGGGGGGTGAAAACTTTTTGAATTTGAAGATCAAGGTAAATTGTACTTGATTTGTCTTCCGGGACACATGCAAGCATCTTCTTGCTTCCGAAGGGCAGTACTAAATGGAAAAAAATTATATTTCATCAAAATAAGAAAAATTTGGACATCTTCATCTCGCTCAAAAGTTTTCACCCCCCGGCTCTTAACGCATTGTGTTTCCTTCTGGAGTATCAGTGAATGTTTGAACCTTTTTTAATAGTTGTGTTTCAGTCCCTCAGTTGTCCTCAGTGTGAAAAGATGGATCTCAAAATCAGTCATTGCTAGAAAGGGTTCAAATATGCAAAAGATGCTGGAAAACTGAAGACACTGCAAAGACCATAAGAATTTTTTTGAAGAACAGTGCTCAGTTTTACTGTTCAGAACAAACGAGGGACTCATTAACAACAACCACGCAGATCGTAGATCATCCAGGTAACCACACACCGTATTAAGGACCAAGGGTTCCCAAACTTTTTCAGGGGGTTATTTTAATAATTTCAGCTATTTTTTTGTCTTGTGGACTATATGTAAACATTTTATGCAAAATATCTTACTCGGGACTAAAAAAATAACATGCATTTTGTATGATCTCTCTTATTTTGTTAAAATTATTCACATTTTCCCAAACTTTGGATAAAACCGTATTTACCAAACTTTGATGACTGATGATATGAAAAATTCAGAAATAGTTAACTATTAAAAAGAATAGCTGAACATAAGTTCACAAATAAAATATATTGCTTAAATTGTTACTGCCTTAGAGTTATTTTAGAATAAATGTCAAATGCTTAAAAACACTAACCGGATGAGATTCATACTTGGCTTTTAATTTTAAAACATATGTTCATTACATTGTTAATGTAAAAAAAATCTAAAATAGAATTTGTTTTCTTTCTGACAGTACAAGTAATGTTCATTTAACCAAGAAAATGTGATCGGGATATTAATTTAAATTCGATTCAAAAAGGAAAAAAAAAAAAATTGAGGACTTTGCCACCTCATTTCAGAACACTGCACACCACTGATATAAATATATATATATTAGGGCTGTCAGTTTAACGCATTAATTAAATAAAAACAACACTATTAAAATATTTTAACGCAGTTAACACACTGGCCCCGCCCCCAGACCTGTACATCATCTTGTAGTTCATATAGTTAAGTGTAGACAAATATGATGCAGGGCAACTCTAAATGCACTTGTGCCCTAAAATTCAAGATATTGGTGCAAAAATTCCCCTGTATGTGTTTTGTCTCATATTTCTATATATCACACGATATCACATGGACAGAAAGAGCAATATGACAAGAGTGCCGATTTTTTTTTTCTGATCTCTCATGAACTCTCCAAGCAACACAGCGGTGTTTAGTTTAGGTATGAATCCGCATTTTGAACGAATCGTGTGAACCAGTGATTCAAAGGTCCATTCGTAAAAAGAGCCATTTACTTTGTTCCTGAATGAATCAGTCGTTTGAACAATCGAAAGAATTACTCATAAAGACATTTATCGCCACCTGCTGGCAGATTTAGATTCTTATTTAGAGTATCCTTCCATTAAATAATAATAAAAATAAAAACAATAAAGGGATAGTTCACCCCAAAAGAAAAAAATATCATTTACCCCCCTCATGTCATTTCAAAGCTTTCTTTTGTGGAACATAAAAGAAGGTATTCTGAAGACTGTTGGTAACAAAATTGTTTTGGTTACCAATGACTTTCATTGTATGAACAACGAATACTGAGATGTTTCTTAAAATAACCTTCTTTTATCTTCCATAGTTTACATTAGGCCTTTGCAGCCTAAATGTTTATATTTAATACATTTTATACCAAATCAAATCAAACATTTCTTTCTAAAGCTACAATTTGTAAAGTCTATACCTAACACAAAAATAGCTTAAATAGAAATAATTTTGTGTGGGTATTTTCAGAGTCATATATATATATATATATATATATATATATATATATATACACACACATACACACACACACACACACACACACACACACACACACACACACATACACACACACATATAGATGTACGGTTTGTTAGGATAGGACAATATTTGGTTGAGATACAACTATTTGAAAATCTGGAATCTGAGGGTACAAAAAAAAAAAATCAAAACAATGAGAAAATCACCTTTAAGGTTGTCTAAATTAAGTTCTTAGCAATGCATGTTACTAATCAAAAATTAAGTTTTATTATATTTACAGTAGGAATTTAACAAAATATATTAATGGAACATGACCTTTATTTAACATTCTAATGAAAAAAAAAAAAAATCCATAATTTTGACCCATACAATGTATTACTGGCTATTGCTATAAATATACCCTTGCTACTTATGACTAGTTTTGTGGTCCAAGGTCACATATTTTTTAATAATTATCTTGCATATTCTGAGGTAATATATTTCCACCCCTTTTCTAAATCAACTGGAACACCTTTACAAAATACTTAAAGGTTTTTATTCATCATTTATATTTTATATTAGAAACACCACCAATAACATTTTTGTTGCTGTATAAGTTTTATGCCATATATAATAGGCAGACAAGGTCAACACCTGGTACGCATACCTCACTAGTGCACTGAGAGGTGGTATCAGATCTTTGGCAACCCTGGATATGTGCATTGGAAGAGCTGAAATTCTAAAGCAGGAGGTAGGTGTTAGCTAACACCGATGACGGAGCACTGTGGTGGCAACAAGGGCTGATTCAGGGGTGGCCATGAGGGTGTTTCCGCAAGGTGGATATCCAGTCGTTTGTACTGCTTTTTGGACTTGCGTTTTCCTCTGATGTTGCGAAGGCAGTTTAGGGCACCTCGGTCAATGAGAATCTGTGACAAACAATAACTTGGCAGTTACTGATACTGGCAGCATGTTTTAGATTCCATGTGGTAATACATGCATTTGTCTTTACCTCAAGCAAGTAGCATATGAAGAAGTTGAGTGCAGCTACAGCCACCAGAAGTAGTTTATAGCTCATATCATTGATGTAATAGAGCTTCAGCAGTTGATGGATGACAGTGTGACGGAAAAGAACCAGCCAGCTCATAAGTGCAAAGAAAATCAGCAGTGCGCCTACAAACAAAACTGAGAAGAGAAACAAAATATTAAAAAAGCTAAACATAAATCTTAGAATACGGTTATAATATTGTTATAAAATAATTACTGTAAAATATACAGTTGAGGTCAAAAGTTTACATATACCTTGCAGAATCTGCAAAATGTTAATTTTACCAAAATAAGAGTAATTGTTCAAAAGTTTACATCCACTTGATTCTTAATACAGTGTTGGTACCTGAATGATCCACAGCTGTGTTCTTTTGTTAAGTGATAGTTTTTCATGAGTCCCATGTTCGTTCTGAACTGCTTAAACTGTCCGCAAATTGTTTGGGTTTTTCAGCATTTGTGTGAACTTTAACTCTTTTCAACAATGACTGCATGATTTTAATATCCATCTTTTCACACTAAGGGCAACTGTGGGACTCAGTTATGCAGCTATCACAGAAGGTTCAAACACTCACTGATGCTCCAGAAGGAAAAATGATGCATTAAAAGCCAGGGGGTGAAAACTTTTTGAATTTAAAGATCAGGGTAAATTTAACTTAATTTTGTCTTCTGGGAAACATGTCTGCTTCTGAAGGGCAGTTCTAGATGATAAAAAATATATTTAGGCAAAATAAGAAAAATGTACACATCTCCATTTTGTTCAAAAGTTTTCACCCCTCTGCTCTTACTGTATTGCGTTTCCTTCTGGAGCATCAGTGAGTGTTTGAACCTTCTGTAATAGTTGCATATGAGTCCCTCAGTTGTTCTCAGTGTGAAAAGATGGATCTTAAAATCATACAGTCATTGTTGGAAAGGGTTCAAATACACAAAAATGCTAAAAAGCCAAAGAATTTATGGGACCTGAAGGATTTTTCTGACGAACAGCAGGCGGCTTAACTCTTATTCAGGACAAACAAGGGGCTCATGAACAACTATCACTAAACAAAAAACAGCTGTGGATCATTCAGGTAACAACACAGTATTAAGAATCAAGCATATGTAAACTGTTTTAAACAGGGTAATTTTTATAAATTCAACTAATACTGACTTTTTAAAAAAAAAAAAAAAAAAAAGTATATGTATATATGCATCTTAGTCAGGTCAGTACTAAATAAAAAATAACATGCATTTTGTATGATTTTTGTAAAATAATTAACATTTTTATATATATATATATATATATATATATATATATATAAAGGGTGTAACGGTACACAGATGTCACGGTTCGATATGATTTCGGTGCAACAGGAAAAAAACAAATCTACTATGCTGTTTCCTTTCATTTTTTTTTTTTAACTAGACAGTAGTACAAATTACATTTTTTTCCACCTACATGTAAAAATACTAAATATTACATTAAAATTAATGTCATATATGGGCTATAAATTTTGCAGTACATATATACATACAAAGAAATAAATACTTGAAATATATTTAGTTAATTTAGTTAGACAAGGAGAAAAAAAAACTGCGACACGTAACGTAGCCTATATTTGCTGAGTTTCAGTTCAGTTTTGTGACAGAAAGGAAACTCAAATGGCAGAAAGCGACATTCTATTTGTTTTTTGTTTAAGTTGATTTTGGTGGTATGAGTAAAGTTGAAGTAATTGCGCTGGCGCACACAAACACAAAACATATCAGTTCCAGGCTTCTAGCATTGCTAACTTAACAGTGCAGTTGGTACTTTATCAAAATAAAACAGTGAACCAAACATCAGCGTGCGCCTCACTGGGCCCCCGTAGGAAGACGACTGAAGTACAAAGCCTATAATTTACATAATAAATAATAGTTTAGCATTTGGATACATCGAAATTATGGAAATGTTATAGAATATTTGGATTTGTGCCGAATGAGAGAGGTAGGATACAAGAGCACAAAGCTCCATAACACAGACTGTTGAGTGCACAAGCCTTTAAAGTAAAATTATACTCCTTTGTCAGTGAGAGACGCGTTCAGAATCAGCACATGGACACTGTCTAGTGGGCTTTGTTTTCAAGTGCGCAACTCCTGGCATTTGCTGTCGTTCTGCTGGCGGTAATCACACAGAGTACTGCAGGCGCACCTTCTGGATTGAGGGTGAATTGCCTGTATTCGTTGTAAGGCCTCATGCACTGAAACGAGCTGCCCGTACCGAGATGTATTCGGTACAAACACATGTATCATTACACCACTAATATTATATATATATATATATATATATATATATATATATATATATATATATATATATACCCAGCCCTACTCTAAATTCAATAAATACTGTGTATTTTGAATTTGTTTTCTGTAAAACAAGCTCATGTTTTGCTGTGTTGAACAGGTCTAATTGTGCACAACAAGGTCAAAGTTGAAATCCTCACCATTGTAATACAGTGGCTTTTTGTAAGGATATCCTTTAGTTATCACAATAGACATGATGATATACTGGAATCCTGATAAGGCAAATATGCTTGTGTCCTCCATGTTGGGCAAGTTTGCAGCCCCCGTCACAGTGGAATTTAGAGGCACATACCTGAAAACCATAACAGAGTTATAAAACAACAGGTGTATGAAGCTGCAAAGATTTTTTTTTTAGGTTCTAGTTGCTTACCAGTCTTGTGACACAGTGATAAGCAGGGCAGACACCTGGGCCAGGATCAGCAGTATGGTGTGAATCAGTAAACTAGACAGGACTGGCAGAGACAGAAGACTGGCAGCGGGTCGCTGGGGATGGAGCTCATCGCTGGGACCTCCCCGTCCCATCACTATAGCCAAAACGGTGACCAAAACTAAATCAAAGAAGAGGAACTGCAAGTCTCCCAAGTTTGTTTTCTCCTACAAAAGATAAAACGATTCACAAACATTATTGTTAAAATGCATTAATTACATCACTGTATATATGGATTTTAGCTGATAAAAAATAAAAGAAAAAAATGGACAGGCTAATACTTACAGTGTAGAGAATGAGTACAGAGGCAAACTGGATCAGACTGTACAAAGCCATGTACTTGAAAAGACTGAATGATGTCACCAGTGAACACCTGCCTTCTCTGTTTATTGTTTTACATTTCAAACAAACCAGACATTAGATTTAGTTATAGAATAAAAGTAATAATAATCACCATCATAAATTTATAATCATTAATAAATCTAAATAATAAATATAAATACTACTAAATAACATCATTATACATATAATACAGTGATATTATTAAAACAACATGAGTCAAGAATACAATATTCAGTGAAAAACACTACTTTTATTATATATTGATATTATAATAACTTAATTCAAAAGCACAATGTCCACATTTTGTTATTACTATTACTGTTTATTAAAAGCATTTATTTATTTATTTATTTATTATTATTATAAAACGTATGTAATAATTTACAAATATATAATACTATAAAACCACAGTGTGGCTTTATTATTATATACTGACATTATTATAATCCAAATTATTATTATTGATATTATTATAATAAATTATATAAATTAAAAATATATAATATTATAAAACAGCAATATAAATGGCTTCATTATATATTGATATTATTATAATCCTTGACTTAAGTTAAGGATACACTATTCAACACAGAATTATTATTACTATTATTCATATACATATTATTTATATTATTATACATTGTATATAATAATATTTTAAACAAATACTTTATTATTATTACTATCATATTCATATTTATATTCATATTATTATTATTATTATTATAAATTGCATATAATAATTTAAAAATATACAAAATTATAAAACAGCAATACAAATGGCTTCATTATATATTTATATTACTATAATCCTTAATTGAAGTTAAGGATACAATATTCAATATAGACTATTATTAATATTATTACTATCATTCATATTCATATTATTTATATTATTATAAATTGTATACAATAATATATTAAATAAATACTTTATTATTATTGCTATTATTCATATTCATATTTATATATTTATTATTAGTATTAGTATTATAAACTGTATATAATAAAAAAAAAATATATATATATATATATATATATATATATATAAGAAAAAAGCAATATTAATAGCTTCATTATATATTGATATTATAATCATTTAAGTTAATGATACAATATTTAATAAAGACTTTATTATTATTACTATTATTCATATTATTTATATTATTATTATTATAAATTGTATATAATATAATATATTCAAATAAATACTGTACTGTTATTACTATTATTCATATTAATATTATTATAAATGGTTAAAAATATATAATATTATAAAACAGGAATATAAATGGCTTTATTATATCTTAATATTATTATAACCCTTGATCCAAGTTAAGGATACATTATTCAATATAGACTTTATTATTATTATTACTATTATTCATATTCATATTAGTATCATTGTTATTATTATTATAAATTGTATAGAATAATTTAAAAATATAATAATAATAATAATAATAATAATAATAATAATAATAGTTAATTAAAAGTAATACAAGAAATTATAATAAATAAAAATAAAATACATAATTATTGATTAAATTATATATTGCAAAAAACAGATACTGATCCTATTATAATACCTTAAGCCAAAAACACAACATTTATTATCCAATTTATGGATAAAATCCATGCATAAGAATGTTAAAAGTGTGTTATTTACTTGATGAGTAGAGGCACGCAGCTGATGTTGTCAGACTTGGATGTGAAAGGAGACGCCACAGAGGCCTCAGCCTCAGACAATGACACACCGACATCAGCAGCCCTTAATGCTCCACAGTCATTGGCTCCATCACCACACATGCCCACCCTATAACTGCACACAAGTCAGGAGATATGGATGTTATATTCAGTCTTACAAAGCCCTGCTAACGAACAATAATTGATACAATAATACAATTTATACAATAACAATAATCTACATATTTGGCTGATATGATTCTCAAACAATGCACACGACCACACTTAACCACACAAATTTCAAATACTAGACTCACTTGAGTTTCTGCAGTGCTTTTACCAGCTGGGTTTTCTGTTCTGGGGTCATGCGGGCATACACTGTTCCCCTCATCAGAATCTGTAACGCAAAAACAATGAGCGCTGTCAATCTCCAGCAAATCTAAAACCACCAGTCTAAAATTAGAATGGATCAATACTCCTAAAACTTAATCTAAGTCACCTTGGGCAGATATTCAGGGAAATGATCGCAAAGTGCCGCAAAGGACATTCCATTTATAGCCAAATGATAGCTGGCACCATTCTGGTAGAGACCCTTTTTGTACAGGAAGAGAACGTATTAATCTGTTTGCTGTTCTGAATTAATATAAACTCTGTCATAAAGACACAATAAAGACATTACTGTGTGATACGTCAGTGGTAACATCTGTAAAGCACTTAAAAGGTCAAATAAGCAAACCTGTGCTGGAATATCAATAGTCTCCTGAGTATTAATGGTGGCTGATGCACCATCTCCTTCATGAAACTGCAGTGAGGCCACTGAATTGGCAGTAGGGGGCGATGCATGAACAAAAATAACCTTGTCATGTGTCAGCACCATTCCACAAGCACGTGCTACATTCACAGCAGTGAGAATATTGTCACCTGACAGAGCAAAAAAAAAAAAAAAAAACTGTGTGAACATATTTTACGTCTATAAAGTTAGGAGGGCAACAAAAATTATGATTTAAAAAGTTTAGTGACAATTCAACTAGGTCAGACAATTATGAAGCAAATTATGGTTATAAACGCACACTATAAGGTTTATTTTAGATTATAGATTTAGATTATGTTTGTTATTTTTAGATATACCTGTAACCATAACAGGCCGTAATTGTGCAAGTTTAAGTGTGCGAATGACTTCTGCGCTTTCCGGTTTCACCTGGTTCTTCATTACCAACAGACCCAGGAAGTTCATGTCCTTCTCCACCTCCACCCTACAAGCAAACATTTATTGTACACAAAGCAAAAATTTCAGCATCATTACTCCAGTCTTCAGTGTCATGATCCTTCATAAGTCATTCTAATATGGTGATTTGCAGTTCAAGAAACATTTTTTTTATTATTATCATTATCAACATTTAAAACAGTTGAGTACAGGATTCTTTGGGGTATAGAAAGATCCAAAGATCAGTATTTATCTGAAATAAAAAAGCCTTTGCAACATTATACAGTCGACCATTCAAAAGCTTGGAGTTAGTATAATATTTTTGGGGGAAAGGAATTATAGAATTAATACTTTTATTTAGCAAGGATGATTTAAATTGATCACAAGTGGTGATAAAGACTTTTATAATGATAGAAAAGATTTCTATTTCAGATAAATGAAACCTGAAAAAAATTCTACTCAGCTGTTTTCAACATAATAGTAATAAAAAATGCTTTTTGAGCAGCAAATCAGAACATTTTAAAATATATTCAAATAGAAAACAGTTATTTTAAATTGTAAAAATATTTCAGAATTTTACTGTTTTTGCTGTACTTTGGATCAAATAAATGCAGGCTTGGTGAGCAGAAGAGACTTCTAAAAAAAAAAAAAAAAAAAAAAAAAAAAAACTTGAAAAATCTTACTGTTCAAAAACTTTTGACTGGTAGTGTATAACTAATAATTAATTAAATGCACTAATAAAAGTTTGGGGTCATTTAGATTTTTTAAAAACAAAATTACTACTTTTATCTTTTATTCAACACGGATGTATTAAATAAAAATAGCATTAATAATAATAATAATAATAATTAAGAAATGTAAGAAATTAAAAACACAATCATTTAAAATTTTGGGGTCAGTACAATTTTGCAAATGGCATTTATAATGTATAATATACATATATATATATATTTATATATATATATATATATATTTTTTTTTTTTATTCATGACAACACTAAAAACACTGATATTAAGAAATATTTCTCGAGCCACAAACCAGCATATTAGAATGATTTCTGAAGGATCATGTGACACTTAATACTGAAGTAAAGGATTCTGAAAATACAGCTTTGCCAGCACAGGAATAAATTACATTTTAAAATATATTAAAATAGAAAACGGGTTATTTTAAGTTTTCACTGTACTTATGTTCAAACAAATGCAGCCTTGGTGAACATAAGTGACTTTTCAAAAACATTAACAAATTTTACCAACTCTAAATCTTTGAATGGTATTATTACAAAACAAAGCAGCTGACCTTTCAACAGTGCTTAGGTTGGTCTCTTTAGTGAGGTGCTTGTAGGCAAATCCAAGGACCCTGAAGCCCTGGCTCGCATATTCCCGGAGAGTGGGTGAAAAATGAGAAGGCACTGTCACAAGGAGAGCACAAAGACGGAACAAAACTGAGTGCAAAAATAAATAGGCAGTGTTCCCAATACTCCTGCTTGTTCTTCTCAAGGTGATATAAGAACCAGGACAAGTTTTAAAAGTCAGGTCCTCACCACTTTCTCTAAGGCAGAAGCTGGCAACCATTTCAGGTGCTCCTTTAAGGAATGCGACAGGGGAAGCTCCACCTGGACCGATGGTGACCACGCTCATCCTTTGCAGGGAAGAAGAGAATGGGAATCGCCGTACGATTGCCACTGGCTGACTGACAGACTGAAAAACACATAAGAGGACAAGGTTTAAATTAACCTAAATTAAATTAAAGTAACATTGTCCACATGTCGTTCCAAACTTGTAGATTTTCTTTCTTCTCTAGAATACAAAATACATTTTGAAGAATGTTGGGGTCAGCACTATTTGACTTTCAACTGTATAGACCAAAAAAATCTTCAAAAGATAGAAAGTCACTTAGTTTTGGAACAACAAGAAGGTGAATGAATGATTTTTATTTTTGCGTAAACATTTAATTCATAATCAAGCCCCAAAGGTTTAAGTAATTTCCTTCTGTTGTTACATCCAGTGATCACTTCCTTGTTCTGTATATGAATCAACTTACGCTTCCTTGTGACGGGGACTCAGGTGCAGGAGGTCTCATCACTGCTAGTACTCTGTGTTTGCCAAATTCAGAATCAAGTCCCATCTCATTCTCCGGCTCTGTCAGTTCCTGTCATTTGCATGCAAATTGACATCAAAGTTGCCAAACAATGTATTAAACAAATCACAGATTCATATCTGTCATATGCAAAAGACTGAAGAAGAAATGAGATGCAAATCACTGAAATTATTTACTATTTATCGTTCCAAACCTGTATGAGTTTATTTGTTCAGTGGAACAAAATCAAAATCTTATATCAGTAACAATATATAACAATACAGTTGTTTTGGCTTTAAATAAAGAAGAAAAAATTTGATACCACAAAATTTAATAACTTTTGACACCAGTGTCAACATCACAGAAATAATACTAACCTATATATATATATATATATATATATATATATATATATATATATATATATATATATATACACACACACACACACACACACACATATATATATATATATATATAAACCTTAAGCTCAAGCTGAAGACAAGTAAACAGTTAAATAAGAATAAGAAACCAATTACAAGCAATAGGACCGAAAAAAACTACAGTAGAACAAATAAATAAATGTATAAAACACTGCATATTCATTCAATATATATTTCTTCTTATTTAAGTTAAAAAAGTTATTTAGTCAAGAGAAGAGAGAGATTTTCTCTCGTTTGTTATTTGATTAACAAGAATGACAGACAGCGGGAATATTAGACTGCTGTCACTTTAAGAGCTGCCTGGATCCAATATACTGTTACACATGTGTTTTCTTTCTCAGCTGTTTGCTTTCACTTAAGACCTAAAATTGTGTTTAGGAGGATACTTGCTAATACGGCCATTTTGACACAAACAAGTGTGTGAATTGAACTGTTCAAGACCTATAAAGTGGCAAAAATAGCTAAGTTCAATACTCTGTATTAGCACCGTCTTCACGAGTGTGCGTGCCTCTCAGAAACAGCGCACACATAGTGTAACTAGTTCTCTTTCACTGCTGATTGTGTTTCAACAGCTTAAAATCACTTGTTTTTAAACCCCAATGCTTTAAAATGCGTGCAGACGATATGTTTTTATGACCACGTAGCGCAGCAAGTTAGCAACGTCACATGAGCATGTAACTGTGATAGAGACAAGAGTCCAAAATCTCTACCAGTGGACAAATTTCTAATCATGTCTACCAGTATATCACCCACCCCTAAGTGGAACACAAAAGGAGAAGTTACCGTTTTTGTCACTTTTGAAGTTTCTAAAGTCGTTGCTCACTGTTCACTTTCAATGTATTGAAAAGAGCAGCATAAACATTCTGCTAAAGGTCTCATTCTGACCAGTTAGTTGCTATTGACTTTCATTGTATGGACAAAAAAAAACTTTCTTAGAAAATCTTCTTTTATGTTCCACAGAAGAAATCAAGTCATACAGGTCTATTTAAAAACATGAGAAACCAGTCATTACCCATCCAGTGGATTCTATCATTTTGAGCTCTAGTGGGTCTCCGAGTGCTTGACCCCCCAGCAAAGCCACAGAATGGCAGGAGGCAAGTGCATATAGCATCGGTCCAGGAGGGAGAAAGAGAGGGTCAGGGACCAGCTCGCCAAATGCCGCTCCACTCACTTCCATTACGCCCCACACATCCAGACCCTCCTCTGTAAGAGTGCCAGTCTGAAACAATCATAACATTCACAGCATTATTTTAATAACAATACATAGAAACCTTGCCATCTTGCCACAACTCTTTCTTCGAACCAAATGAAAAGGATTTGTCTCTTTTATTGTCTAACTTAACTTTAAAATGCCATAAAAACACTGTAAGACCAACACGAATAGCTCTATATAAAAATGCCTTGAGCAGTCTTCATTGATGCAAAATATACATATACAGTGTGACGAGGATGTTTGACTGCAGCACATACAGTCACGGCCAAAAAAAAAAAAAAAAATCGGCACCCTTGCAATTCTGTCAGAAAATGCAACACTTCTCTCAGAAAAACAGAAGAAAAGTCAAACTTGATAAAATTTCACACAGAACTCAAAAACGGACTGGACAAAATTATTGGCATCTTATCAAAATTGTAAGAAATAATTGCTTTTCAAGCATGTGATGCTCCTGTAATTTGTATTTAGACACACCTTTGGCAAGTAACAGGTGTTGACAATATAGTAATCACACTTGCAGCTAGTTCAAATGGAGAAAAGTTGACTCAACCTTTGTGTTGTGTGTCACGCTGAGCATGGAGAAAAGAAAGAAGTGTAAGAGTTGTCTGTGGATTTGAGAGAAAAAAATGTGGAAAAACATGGACAATCTCAAGGCTACAAGTCCATCTCCAGAGATCTTAATGTTCCTGTGTCCACTGTGCACAATATCATCAAGAGGTTTACAGCCCATGGCACTGTAGCTAACCTCCCTGGATCCTTTGTTGTAAAAAATTACAACGAAGGATTGTCTGAATGGTGGATAAAGAACCCTGATTAACTTCCAAACAAATTCAAGCTGATCGACAGACACAAGGTACAACAGTGTCAGCTCGCACTATCCGTCGCCATCTGAATGAAAAGGGACGCTATGGTAGGACACCACTGCTGACACAAAGGTATAAAAAAAGCAAGACTGGAGTTTGCCAAAACTTATGTGACAAAGCCACAATTCTACTGGGAGAACGAACTGTGGACAGATGAGACAAAAGTAAAGCTTTTTAGTAAAGGACATTTTCTTTACAGAAAAAGAAATGAGGCCTTCAAAGAAAAGAAGACAGTCCCTACAGTCAAACATGGTGGGGGTTCAAAGATGTTTTATGGTTGCTTTGCTGCTTCTGGCACTGGATGCCTTGACTGTGTGAACAGTATCATGAAATCTGATGATTACCAAAAAATTTTAGGGCCAGTGTCAGAAAGCTGCATCTCCACCAGAGGTCATGGGTCTTCAGTGTTTCCTCTGCCATTATATTAGGGGGGATGCCACAAAATTCGTAAATTTTTGGATTAATAAATCAAAAGTAGGTCTCTCACTTAATTCGAATCGCAATATGGACTAGTGTCTGTGAATATTAAAACGCATAAAGACAGTTTAAATATGAATCCTCCATGTTCCGCTTGGCTCTGTATGAATGAATTGCAAAGACGTGGCTTTGTTTACTACACAAATAGTGAAGCACACGTGATGCTCGTGGTTATTTTCAGCCTCTGCGTCTCATTATTTGATGACATAAACACATGAACTGAACTGCTGTGAGAGTCACTTCATGTAAATTTGACAGTTTCATTACCGAAAATTGGCATTATATCGTAGTGTATACACACAAAAACTAACCGGCCACCTGTCAAAATAAAAGTATGGTTTTACATGTAACAGAAATGTCTTGTATTACTTTTGTACAGTATAATGTAGGTGTTTAAATATTCCGATTTCTGGCAAATTTAAATAAAACAATTAGATGGAGAAATTATAAGAATAACAGAAAAAAAACAAATAAAAGGGTTTAATTTTCACTTCATTAAAAATAAATCAATGTTTAACGCCTGTATTTGATTATCAGAAAAATTAAAACACACAAGAATTTCTGAGGGGAAAAAAAAAAAAAAAAAAAACAAACAAAAAAAAAAAATGTAGGGCCCTATTGTTTACCATATTGAAGTTGAAATTTTTCAACTTATTTTTTAATTGAAATAAATGTTTTTGTTATTACACAGAGAATAATGTACCGGGGAAAAAAAATGACCATACCGTTGGTATCCCCACCCCACCCCAGTTATTTTTTCCAAAAATGAATGCTACCAAAAATTAAGTTAAGGGTGCCAATAATTTTGTCCAGTGCATTTTTTGGGTTCTGTGTGGAATTGTATCAGACTTGATTTTTCTTCTGTTTTTTGTGCTGTTCTAATGCAAACAAAAAAAAATAAACATGTAAGTACCAATACATTTGCAACCGCAACTATTTTCTGAGAGAAGGGCTGCATTGCAAGGGTGCTGATATTTTTGGCCATGACTGTGTATAAGGAGTTCTCATTTGACAGGATGTTGATATTTAGCAACACAGCAGCAGAGATCTTATCGGTCGTGGCTAACCCTCTGCTGCACAATGTAGCCTCTAACAAACTCATCTTCTTTGCTTTGAAAGCACATGATGCATGCGAGATGGCAATAAAATGCTTAATAATGAATGGATGACTAAATAAATCAATAAAAAGTGTAATTAAAAATTCTTTGGTGGAAAGGTTGTAAACTTTTTTTGCTTCAGAAAACTGCTCCTAAAGAAGCATCTTTTGAAATGAATTTGAATTGCATTTTACCTACCATAAAATATGAACTTCTTAGTGAGTATAACTTATTTTAAAAGGTTTAGTCATTTTAAATTATTTGTATGTAAGGTTTGATAGACAGATACAGATATGAGGTCTGTTTTATGGAAGAAATAGAATCAAACATTTTTTCATAATGCAAGCAATCCAAGGTTAATTATCTATGAATGTTAAATAGATTATGTGTAAAAGGAACTGACATGCGGAGTTGTCACAATTAGGCAGTAAAAGAAATAAATTGTCTGTTGGTCTAGTCCAGGACATTGATGATGTAACTGTTACACAAACAGAACGTCTGGACTGAGTAATAAAGCAAGGTTTATTTTAACAGCCTGAAGATTAGGCTTTGCATAGCCAAATATAAGATTAAGCAAAATCTGAAGATATGAATCATCAGGAGCACAGCATTTTTAATGAAACAATAAAGAAACCTTGTTCTCTCACCTTATCAAAACAGAAAAGTGATATCTTGCCGCAGATATTAATGCGGGGTGGGCTGATGCAGAACACCCCATGACGCTTCAGTCGATTCTGGGCGTAGATAGTGGCTGTAGTTAAAGCAGCTGGAAGAGCAGGTGGAACTATTATTGTCACAATATCCAGAGACCGGATGATGAGCTCTTGCCAGGTTGTCTGATGACAGAAGTGGATACACAGGGAAATTAAAAAGAATAAATTAATTAAGAATTCTACAGTTTTAATTTAGGATGAAATCATTTAGATTCAAACTACTGTAGTACAAGACAACTTTAACTAACATTAAAGGAAAAGCGGAATTAAAAAAAAAATACTTACATTGCTCTTTGAAAGTATCACAAGGCTATAAATAGTGCCGACCAGAGCTGAAATAGAGACGTTCACATCAATGACGGCCCATTTTCTGCATTACGGGACTAACAGTAACAAATAACAAATGTCATTATATCACATACATGAAGCTTGCAAATAACCCAACTTACCCAGAAGTCCTAGAAACAGCAGGAACTTCATAGCATCCTTGTAGAAGCGAAAGTCTAATGGCTGAGGGTAAAGGATAGAGCTAATAAGGTCTCCTTTGGCCGTGAAAAACCCTGAGGAACATAAACGAAAGTGGTTTTCATGAGAAAACAACAAAAGAAAGTAAAAACGAAAGTCATTTTTAACTTCTCTATCTTCTACATACAGTACCGTACAAAAGTCTGAAATTAGCAGAATTTTGAAAACTGTTTGAAAGAAGTCTCTAATGCTCACCAAAAATACAGTAAAAATAGTACAATTTGGAAATAATATTACAATTTAAAAAAAGTGCTTTTTCATTTTAATAGATTTTAAAATGTAATTTATTCCTGTGCTGGCAAAGCTTAATTTACAACATTATTACTCCAGTCTTCAGTGGCACATGATCCTTCAGAAATCATTCTAATATGCTGATTTGGTGCTCAAGAAGCATTTCTTGTTATTATCAATACTAGTGCTACTTAATAAATTTTAAATTCTAATCTTTTGTAACATTACGTCACTTTTGAGCAATTATACGAATCCTTGTACAACAAAAATATTCATTTCTAGTGTATAATCAACAAAAATAAAAAATGCATTTCTTTATAAGTCACCTGTGCGTGTTACAACAGCAATGACCCCATTCCCAGCAGAACCGCCTCCTTTAGCCTGGATGAGCTGTGTGCCGCAAAACAAAGTGTGTCTACGCTGAGACTCTGGACTGTATGTGGCTTCAGACACAGACAATGGTGTTTTCATCACTGGTATGCTTTCACCTGTCAGTGAGTTAAGAGACAAAAATGAGAACAGAAAAACAGAAAGGCGTCTAAATGCATACACATTCGGACTTTTTCCATGTTTCCATGTTTCCATGTCAATGGTGCATCTACACGCATATATAAACGTGATTTCTTGCCCAGATGTTTACCTTCACAGACATAACCGATTGTTTTTGTAACTCATGTGTTTTTAACATAACCTTGTGTGTATTTGACAGTTTAAGCGCAATAAGACATGAAAGAGAACTTATTTTAGTTATCACATGCCACATTCTGTGCATGTGCTTCAAATGTATATTAAAAGTTGACACTAATTTGGCTTAAAACACATGATTTCAGAGCGACAGACGTGATCATCAAAACCAAACAGATGTTTTTTGGCAGAGAATCTGAGTTACGAGCTGTAAAGGCACAGCTCTATTCTGAAAAAGGGGGCAGGGAGCAGCAGCTCATTTAAAGAGCCATGCACGAAAACAGTGCGTTTCTGCTTCCACTCAAAATAGGCATTTTCAGCATGATATAATAAATGATTTGTAAGGTATTTTGAGCTGAAACTTCATAGACGCACTCTGGGGACACCTAAGAGTTATATTACATCTTGTTAAAAGGGACATAAAAGGTCTCCTTTGAAGCAATACACAGTTTCAAAGGCAGTCTGTATTTTCTCACCAGTAAGCATGCTTTCATTCACCATGCACTCCCCTGTCAGCAGGGCGGCGTCACAGGGCAGGAGCAAACCCCCGGCTGGAATCACAATACAGTCTCCTGGAACCAGCTCGTCAGAGCTCACACTCTCCTCCTCTGGAAAAACAAACACGTTTGCACAAAAAAAACAAAAAACAAAGCAACACTGGAAAGACTGTGCCTATTTCTGGCATGTGATAAGCAGTTTTACCTCCTGCGTCTCTACGCACAGTCACGTTCACTATCAACCGGGCCATGCGGTGAAGAGTGGTGCTTTGCTGCAGAAAAAAAAAGTTCTTACTATTTTGATCCACTAAAGAGCTGGGAAAACTAGAACACACAAATAATATTCACATACCTTACGAATTTCATAAAGGGACACGCCAATTGAAATTAAGGATATGATTAGGATACAAGCAGCATAATAATAGTATCTGTCTGACATCCACAGGATGACGCTGAACACCTGAAATATGTAGAATGGATTGAGCACCTGAAAAAAAAAGAAAAAAAAAAAGTAGTAGATCAATATATGAACCTTTCACAAAGCATTAAATAAACACAGTGTTTATAATTGCAATATATTGATTTTACAGTGTTTTATATCATTATAGAGTTAAAAAAAGTAACCAAGCGCAGGTCTACCTCCTCAAATAGAAGTTGCAAATAAGACTTCACAGGTACATCAATGACATTGGCCCCAAAAATCTGCTTTCTGTAGGACAAATAATGTGTAAGCCATAAAAAGGAAAACAGCTTTGTTCATTGCTCATATAGGCATTGAAAGTGTACAGACCTTGTGCTTTGGTCTGCTTTACTAAGTCCTTGTTGTCGGGCATGCAGGTCAGCGCAGGTCCAGCCTTCATTGAGAATGCTGGAAATAGAAGATCATTTACTACCTCACAATTTCAGACAGCTGTATAACCACAAAGTGAGGAAACCACACACATACATAAATATCAAACAGTACCTTGCTTTGCAAAAGGCTCCTTTCCTGGCAATCCATATGTAGCGCATGCCCTCAAACACATAGTATCTGAGCAGTGTTTTCTAGATGGAAGAAAAACAAGATATGATCAAGCAGACTGAAATGAAATGTACATTACACCATCTGTTTTGACTGCCTTAATGTTACCTTTTCACTGTGTAGCTGCACGGTGTCTTTCCATTCATTCTCATCCGCATCTCCTACTGCAAATTCCAAACTGGAAAGTTCAACAAAAGTTCATGAGTTAAATGAATAGCTCTATAAACATTATAGAGTTTTATTTAAATATACTACCAGTCAAACATTTTTGGACAGTAAGATTTTTAATGTTTTTTTTAAAAAAAAAGTATCTTCTGCTCACTAAGCCTCCATTTGTTTGATACAAAGTACAGCAATACAGTTACATTTTTCTATTTGAATTTTTTTTTAATTTATTCCTGTGATCAAAGCAAAATTTTCAGCATCATTACTCCAGTCTTCAGTGTCACATGATCCTTCAGAAATCAATCTAATAAGCTGATTTGCTGTTCAAAAACATTTATTATTATTATTATTATTATTATCAATATTTAAAACAGTTGAGTACACTTTTTTCAAGATTTGATGAATAGAAAGATTTCTAGAAAGATTAGAATTTTATATTATTATAAAATTATTATAATATTTTACTATTTAAAGTTACTTTTTCTATTTGAATATATTTTAAAATGTAATTTACTCCTGTGATTTCAAAGCTGTAGTTTTAGCATCATTACTCCAGTCACATGATCCTTCAGAAATCATTATAATATTCTGATTTCCTGCCCCCCAAAAATAATTATTATTATTAATATGTTAAAAACAGTTTTTTCAGGTTTCTGTGATGAATTCAAAAGTTTGGAGTCAAACTTTTTCTTTTCTCTTTTTTGGGGGGTAAAGAAATGATAATTAATACTCTTATTTAGCAAGGATGCTTTAAATTGATTAAAGTGATGATGAAGACATTTATAATAAATATAAATTATAGATAAATGCTGTTCTTCTGAACTTTCTATTCATCAAAGAAACCTGAAAAAATTTCTACATAATAATAGTAATAATAATAATAATAATAATAAATGTTTTGGGCAGCAAATCAGAATATTATAATGATTTCTGATAGATCATGTGACTGGAGTAATGATGCTAAAAATTCAGCTTTGAAATCACAGGAATAAATTACATTTTAAAATATATAGTTACTTTAAATAGTAAAATATTTTGACAAGGTTTTTTATCTAGTTTAAGCATGTAATTAACATTATAAATAAATAGATACCGTGAAAAAAAAAACAGTAATGAAAAAGTTTAAATGGGATTAGAATTAATTCAAATTAGATTAAAATATTGAGAAATCACATTACAATACATTATTCAAGCTAAAAATATACTATATTTTTACTGAATTGTTTTTTTTATTTTTTATTTTGGGGTGAAATCCAAAATGTGTATAAATCTAAATATAAATGTAAATATAGCGCTATGCCATACATAGGTTTGGACCTTCACAACATTTTTAAAAGTTACAAAATTATTTAATGCAAAGAATGGGTTAACACAAATAGCTGGTTCCTTTCTGAAAGAAACTGAAAGAAGCACATAAATACAAAAAAAGGAGAAGCATGAGTAATAAATATAATGAGGTTCTCACCTGCCTTCCTCAATCTCATCTGTACGCACATCAACAACAAACTGCTGTCCATATCGGTCCTGTCATAATCAAATTACAAATATCCTTCCTTACTGAAAGTGAATATCCTTGCTGTGAATTACTGTATATTCTTTTCCCACCAACCAGTATTCAAAGTCTCAGTAAAACAAACTTTAATACCTTTAATAGTAAAACATCCGCCATTGAAATGGGACAGGATTTGCAGCGGGCCAGGATGCCGAGGCGAGGACGCCAGTTGAACAGCACTAGCAGCAGGCCTAAAGAACACACCGCCCCGATACGGCACAACCACACCTTCCAGCACACCCATTTGTACCCCTGAAAATCCTGAGAAACAAATCACATGATATAAATATCCATTCTAGAATAACAAAAAATGTATTTGTACTTTTCCAACATAGTACCATTTGTGAGATGGGACTGAGCTCCTTGGGTCTCGGATCCTTTATTAGGGGTTCTGTGTCTGGGGAGGTCGCCCCATCCAGCCCCGGGCCACAGCTCCCTAAAAGACAAGATCTGTAATTGGTCCTGTTAAACAGCAGCTTCTCAGGTGCACTAAGACATTAGAGCAAACACACTATATAACTCTGTAGTGTGCACTCCCTTTTTGTAAATACAGTAGAATCTACCATCTACACATGACGTCAGAAGGGCATGTCATTGATTATAATGTTGAGATCAAACACATCCACGTCTTGAGTAACATGCTGGCAAATTATCACTGTACCGCTGTCAAAAATAAATGCTTTTTTATTGCTTTTATAAATTCTAAAAAAAAGATTTTAACTGGATGTGAGTCAGGAGTTCATTCAAGTCATCAAGCTTAAAACTTCTTTTTCCTCTTTTTTTCAGGTCATGTGCTTGCTTTGTGATGTTTCTATCCAAACAAAAAAATGCTGACTTTCACTGTATAAATGCTTCCCTCAAACTAAACTGAGAAACTATAAACCAACAAACTTTTATGACACATACTCTGTTGAAACATACTTGTATAAAATATTTATAAAGGTGAGCAGAAACTGGACAATACAACTGATACAAAATAAAATACAGTGCTATTTGAAGAATTTCTTTAGCCGGCTATGATACAGAGCTTGAAATACAGGTTTAGCAAGCTCAGTAAAGCAGAGAAGACAACAAAAGAGTGGAAATATCCAGCAGTAATGTGCTAGAAACATAATACCCCTTTCAGCACATTGATTTTGATCTGACTTTGACTTAACATAATGTCCAAAATGCTCTGTTATAGTTTCAATCAGTTCTAACAATTAAAACGTTTACTATTTAAAACTCTATTTGTATAAACAAATACAGGAGTATTTTTCGACAAAGACAAAAGATCTTACCTTTTGGTCGCTTCCCTTATGCAAGCTTCTAGCAAAACTTCCAAAAATATTCACCACAAGACTTGCCTACAACATCATAGTTTCTGCTGGCTGAAATATCCACAACATTACAGTAAATCTTAACACTTTAAGATAGGAAATGTTCAGGTAACCCAAAGTGGCAACCCAACAACTCCGCCTACATTCTTCTATGAACCGGTGTGTGCTCTCAGTAGCAAACACAAACACAATACTGGTAACAAAAAAAAAAAAAAAACTGATGGACTCAATTCCGCGAATCGGTTCTTTCGAACAGTTCGAAACAAAGAACCGGTTCAAATAGATTCGTTTATTTTCTTACGTCATGATTACGCCACCACATTCAGGCTCGGCTTGAAAAAGTTTAAATTTAGCGATATCAGTCTTGAATACGTTTAATGGTGTTTAACTTCATCCAAGTTTAGGGGGGTGTTTCATAAAACAAGTTTACCAAATAAGCCAGGCTTATTTCAGTTAGTCTGACTTTCACTTGATCTGGCTCAAAATAAGTCAGGCTAACTGAAATTAGCCTGGCTTATTTGGTAAACTTGTTTTATAAAACACCCCCCAGTTTTTTGGTAGGCAGCAATGAAAACAAAGTTGACTAAGAACCTAAAATTGAATTTATAATAAACAAAACTAACATTTACATCACTCGGATAAAAAAAAACAAAACACACACACACACACACACTTTTGGGCGTTTTGATAAAATGCTTGAAGCCCACTGTGTTATGAAAACATAGGTGTTGATTAAAAAAATGGTTTGTACCATTACTGCTATCTGCCTATTAGTAGTAAGTTTCTGCTCCATCATGTTGACTCGAGAACCGATCGGAGCGATTCAGACGGAATCGTTTAATCGATTCATTCAAAAGACCCATCGTTCATGAATAGAACAGCAAACTCTAGATCTTGGTATCGATACAGCCGATGCACATCACATGACCTCAGATAATGTTTAATCTTATTAAAATCCTAATTAATCTAACTGACGTCATGCATTAAACTAAAACAAACTCCGACATATACAATGGCAACTTAAGATGAGATTTTGACAGCAAATCACGTTCTGCTGTTATGACATTAAACAACCAGATTAACTGGACACACATAAGATATCCAGTTTTATTCACATCTCGTGCAAAACAAATATACAGCTTGTAAATACATAAAACTATAGATTAAACTGGAGCCGTGAAGCTTTAACGGGATGTGACTGATACATGTGTTCAGCTCTAGTTACATTTCAGTCACCATATACATGCACAGGCGAGCTACACTTACCCATACCAGGTGAATCCATTTATGCACTACAGCTTGAGTGCTAAAGCCCATACTTTTACTCTAGGGCCATAATTATTTTTATACAACGTAGAAACTAACAGTTTCTGATTCAAGTGTCAGTTTTCTAAATGTGACGCCACAGCCTTTCTTCCTTTACGATCTTTTGTCATCTCACCCGTTCAACACCGCCACCTGTAGGACATCAAGAGACTTACCGTCTCTAAATCTAATTTATTCTGCAGAAGCATGCACTTCACGTGCTTACTGCTATAAAACGTCTTTCTAACCTATGCACAGCACACATTTTGTAAACAGATTGACTGTGATCTTAAACATGCAGATATTTGTATATATTTTTATAGCAAGTATTACGTGTACAGTAGGAATCTAGTTTGTATAATATTGCTAAGTTTGAAGTAGTTGTAAAAGCCTGAAGTTCAAAACAGTTCTAAAGGATAAAATTAATATAGATAGATAGCATGATTTAGCACACTGTAAAACTAGGACACAATATAAATATTGCTATTATATATTAAATATGCCATTTTTACATTAATTTTACAATCAGGTTCAAATGGAAATGAAATGCAGGTCCTGTTGTAGATATACACTACCAGTCGAAAGTTTTTGAACAGTGAGATTTTTAATGTTTTTCTCTTTTTTTTAAATAAGTCTCTTTGCTCACCAAACCTGCATTTATTTGATCCGAAGTACAGCAAAAACAGTACAATTTTTAAATATTTTTACTATTTAAAAAAAAACCTGTTTTAAAACTTAATTAATCCCTTTGATTTTAAAGCTGAAGTTTTAGCATCATTACTCCAGTCACATGATCCTTCAAAATCATTCTAATATTCTGATTTGCTGCTCAAAAAAACATTTTAATATTAAAATTATGTTGAAAACATTTATTATCACTTTTGATCAATTTAAAGCATCCCTGCAAAATAGAAGTATTAATTTCCGCAATTTCTTTCCCAAAAATGAAAAAAATTATAGACCAAGCTTTTGAATAGCATAGTGTATAATGTTGCAAAAGCTTTTTATTTCAGATAAATGCTGATCTTTGGATCTTTCTATTCATCAGAGAATCCTGAAAAAATGTGCTTAACTGTTTTAAATATTGATGATAATAATAATAATAATAATAAATGTTTCTTAAACAGCATATTAGAATGACTTCTGAAGGATCATGTGACTGGTGTAATGATGCTGAAAATGTAGCTTAGATCACAGAAATAAATTGCATTTTAAAATATATTCAAATAGAAAACAATTATTTTAAATAGTAAAAATATTTCAAAATTGTATTGTTTTTGCTGTACTTTGGATCAAATAAAGGCAGGCTTGGTGAGCAGATTTCTTAAAAAAAAAACATTAAAAATCTTGCTGTTCAAAAACTTTTGACTGGAAGTGTACTTTTCATTAGCAGTAAATATATATAAAAACTAAATATCCCATATTAGCAAACACTCCATGCTGAATTCACACATTTACACAACAAATAAACCAAGTGATATTTCCTGCATATTTCCTGCATTTACAAGTCAGATGGCAGATGATTTCTTTGCTTGGTAAGTCGCCATCATTTTCTTAATTTCTGCTATGGCTTTTCCAGGATTGAGTCCCTAAACAAAAGACAGGACAGAACAGACTAAATGAGATACAGAAAAAAACTAGGAGCCACTAAACAAACAAGTGCAAACAAACATTTATTTAAAGGGACCGTCCATCCAAAAATGAAAACGAAACAGTTTTGGCTCCAACTGACGTTTTTGTCCATACAATGCTAGTCAATAGGAAATAATATATATATATATATATATATATATATAAAATATCTTCTTTAAAAGGTCCACTAAAGTGCTTTAAAACACACAGCGCTATTCGACACATTCACATAATTTCAAATGAAACAAAAAGACAGGACGGGACATATCCAGCAGTCCCTCCTCCTTTTTTAAATAGCCTTGGTCCAGAGCTATTGAGCTGGGTAAAGCAGCATTTGGTATCATTTATATCACATTATCTATACATAAAATCGTGTCTATGGACCGGAGCAGGCTGTGTGTGTGCTGTGCCACTTCGTGTGACTGCAAAACCAGACTGGAATGCATATTTACACTGTCTGAATTGTTCCCAATCCCCTATATAGTGCACTACGTGCCATTTACCGTACAGAAAATACAAATTTTGTGAACAAGTGACCAATTTCCACTGATGCTTCAGAGTCTATTTATAGTGTAGGGGAAGGGCGCGTCAGATTCTAGAGAGAATTTGATTGGACAGAAAGTTTGTCATTTTGATGTCATCAAAATCGTTGATCCATATTGGCGGAAGTTAAAAACTGTAAGTTTTGAATGGTTTTATCTTGTAAATGTGAATTTTGCCATTGTTTTGGAACATACTAGCTTATAGATAACCTTAGGGCTAACATATTCATACTAAACGGCAAAAAGTCATACAGTTTTGAAATGATGAGGGTGAATAATGACAGATTTTTTTTAAGTGGTGAACTGTCCCTTTAATTTCCAATAACAGATAGTCTAGTTCATCAAAGTAAAGTACGGCTATGCAGTTTGATGGGAAGATGGCATACCTTGGGACATGTCTTTGTACAATTCATTATTGTGTGACAGCGGTAGAGGGAGAAAGGGTCCTGTAATTTGGACAGACGCTCTTCTGTAAAGTCATCACGAGAGTCAATCATCCACCTGTACGCCTGAGAATTGGATACAAAACAGCAAAGATGTAAAACTCAGTGCTGATCCAGACTAATCAAGACTGACAGATTTCTTATTGTAAAATTAATTCACAATTATAAATGGCTGTTAACTGTCCATATAAGCAGTGTTATAAAGAGAAAAATATACACCTGCATGAGCACAGCTGGACCAAGGTACTTGTCTCCATTCCACCAGTAACTAGGACAACTAGTGCTGCAGCACGCACACAGAATGCATTCATACAGGCCATCCTATAAGCACAGGAAAGAGTGTGTTAAAAAAAAAACCTTCACACTGAAAAAGTCAGCAGAATATTTAGCAGAGGGTCTCGAACCAGCTTTTGACGGTCCTCGACTGACTGGAGGTACTGGTCTTTTCCCAGGTTTGACTCGTCCTTCTTTTTTAAATAGGGCTCAATAGACTTGTACTGTGCATAAAAGTTGCTCATATCCTAAAACAAAAAGAGTTAGAATTTTTAGGTTCATTCTATTTGAGAAGTAAATATTCGTATTATCACATGTTGTTGCTGGGACTTTCAGTAACTGTGGTTTACTCACAGGGACTAGATCTTTTACAACATACATGTGAGGCAGGGGGTAAATCTTTGTCACTTTGCTGGTATTTGTATCTATTTTGTCTAAGCAGGCTAAGGTGTTACCCCCGTTGATGTTCATAGCACATGAGCCACAGATACCTATAAAATTATATACAGAGAAATGACATTATTCTGTCATAATGATGTAACATATTTAAGGAATAGTTGACCCCAAAATGAACATTTGCTGGAAATGTACTCATCCAAGATGTAGATGAGTGTTTCTTTATTGAAACATTCTCATTCTGACGGCACCCATTCACTACAGACAATCTATTGGTGAGCAAGTGATGCTAAATTTCTCCAAATCTGTTCCGTTGAAGAAACAAACTCATCTACACTACCAGTCAAAAGTTTTTTAATGTAAGTTTTTTAAGTTTTTTTAAAAAAAGTCTCTTCTGCTCACTAAGCTTGCATTTATTTGACCCAAAATACAGCAAAAGCAGTATTTTGTGAAATATTTTTACTATTTAAAATAACTGCTTTCTATTTGAATATATTTTCAAACGTAATTTATTCCTGTGATCAAAGCTACATTTTCAGCATCATTACTCCAGTCTTTAGTGTCACACGATCCTTCACAAATCATTCCAATATGCTGATTTGCTGTTCAAGAAACATTTTATTATTATTATCAATATTTAAAACAGTTAAGTACATTTCAGGATTCTTTGATGAATAGGAAGATCCATAGATCAGAATTTATCTGAAATAAAAAGTTTTCATAAACTATACTATTCAAAAGCTTGAAGCCAGTATTTTTATTTATTTGTTTTTGTTTTTTTTTGTTAAAGAAATTATAGAAATTAATACTTTTATTTAGCAAGGATGCATTAAAATGGTCAAAAGTGATGATGAAAACATTTATAATGTTACAAATGATTTCTATTTCAGATAAACGCTGTTCTTCTGAACTTTCTATTTATCAAAGAAACCTGAAAAAATTCTACTCAGTTGTTTTCAACATAATAATAAAACTAAATGTTTTTTGAGCTCAAATCAGAATATTACAATGATTTCTGAAGGATCATGTGACTGGAGTAATGATGCTAAAAATTCAGCTTTGAAATCACAGGAATAAATTACATTTTAAATATTTAAACAGAAAACTAGTTAAAGTAGTTAAAATGTTTCAAAATTTGGCTGTTTTTGCTGGTAGTGTACATCTTGGATGGCCTGAGGGTAAGCACACTTTCAGCAAATTTCATTTTTGGATGGACTATTACCTTAACAGGACACAGACTTGATTTTATGTAGTGTTCAAAAGAGTAAAATGTATCTATTTTTCATTCCACTTTAATTTTTTTACCCTCTCTGCATGAGCGTCTGAAGGTGAGTGTCGAGTCCATTTCATTTTTAATTTTGATGAGAGCATCAAGAACCATTGGACCACATCTAAGACGAGAAATAAAATAATAACATATGGATACTAAAGACATGAGGACGAATAAATTATGACAAATGTTATTTATTTACTGTTCTTTTAAGTAAAGCTAGTAAACTTCTGTGTAAATATCGGTGCTTACGTGTTCAAATCAACCTCAAAGGTTTGCATGCGGGGCTTGTCACCAGGTGTGTCAGGGTCCCATCTGTAAATCTGAAATTTCTTTATTTTTGGCTCAGGGGCAGGGGCAGCTGCTGTCTGGGCATATCGTACCAGCTGGGGTAGAGAGAAGAAAAGCATAAGATGAGTCAACATGAGACAGGTGATGCTAAATGCTGAGTATAACTGACATTAGGCTACATAAAATACATTAAGCTCCTTCAACCTTATATATATATATATATTTGGTCAAATTAAAACGGCTCTTTTTTATTTATTTGGCATTATTATGGCAATGTCTTTCTGTCTAAGTGGTCTTTGGTCTGAAAATAAAAACATGAAGACATTAGCGATTCACTTTTCCCAGCGCCACCTCTGGGTCTAAAAGAGAAGCGTGCGTTACATCACCTTATTACTCAACTCATTTTGATATGTAACGTACAATGAGTTTCAATATCACTCTTCCATTTTAGAAGGTCAGTTTAGCCTAATTAGAAACAAGGTTAAATTTATGTAACCTGATGAAGCCGACGTTTTTATACACTGCGCAACAGCGGTTAAGTAACATGACTAAACTTCTTAACGCTGGATCTTTCAGCTAACCAGCTCAGCCTAATAAACATGTCACACTTGGTAAGTTCCCTGTAGGTAACAAAAACTTCCTTATAAATGACGAAGGTCTCACATTTTCACATAATCACCTTACACACGCATTAAGATGCTGACAGGTCAGAATTGGTATAAACAACTCACCACCAACGCACTACAGTTGCGAAAAGCAACAGCGTTGCGAGTCAAAGAAATGCACTGGAACATCTTCCACTTCTGTGTTGTTATGTAGGAGTTTCTTCTCTATGTGAGCGGCTTCAACAGTTTCAAATATGTAAACCGCAATCTGCTCCTCCTCCTAATGCCAGCGGGGCGTGAATTTGTCCTCCGTCAATAAAGCGACAGCGACACTTGTATGTAACTGTACTTGATGCTGAGGCGTCTTACAGGGACCTCACGGTTATGGACAGCCTGGAAAGAAACATTGTGGTTTCCAGGCCTGGAAGAGTCGTGAAAATGAATAAAACTGTAAAAAGTCTTAAGCAGTTATTGTGAACTTTTGTGAGCTCTTTTCTGCTTATATAAATAATAAAAAAGAGATAAATACATTTATTTTATTATTTTTTTAAGTTATACATTTCATGTGAGATCCCCCATGACTTCTTTATCTATGAAACAGCAGGTGATAATGAAAATCCATATGAAAAACCATATAGGCTACAGATGCAAAAGCCATGATCTGTATATCTATATGAGGATCAACACCTCCAAATGTCAGGTTTCGCACAGTAAAAACCTAAAAATTAAATGGCATTATGAAACTAAATGGAGAAACTATAGGATGAATTTACTATAACCTTAACATTACCATATTTTAGGCTATTTTAAAATGTAATTTATTCCTGTGATCAAAGCTAAATTATTTTTAATAATTATTAGCGAATTTGTTATTATAATTATTATTATTATTATTATTATTATTATTTAATAAGTTGAATACTTTCAGGATTCTTTGATGAATTGAAACAGTCAAATATCAGCATTTATCTAAAATAAAAAGTTTTTTTTTTTTTAACATTAAAAATATAATGCTTTTGTAACATTATACACTATACCATTCAAAAGCTTGGAAAAATTACAGAAATTAATACATTTATTTAGCAAGGATGCTTTAAATTGATCAAAAGTGATGATAAAGACATTTATGATGTTTCAAAAGATTTCTATTTCAGATAAATGATGTTCTTCTGAACTTTCTATTCATCAAAGAAACCTGAAAAAAATTCTTTTCAGATGTTTTCAACATAATAATAATAATAATAATAATAAATGATACTGGGCAGCAAATCAGAATATTATAACGATATCTGTAGGATAATGTGACTGGAGTAATGATGCTAAAATTCAGCTTTGAAATCACAGGATTAAATTACATTTTTAAATACTTTCAAACAGTAAACAGTTATTTTATATAGTAAAAATATTTCAAAATGTTACTGTTTTGCTGTACTTTGAATCAAATATATGCAGGCTTTGTGAGCAGAAGAGACTTCTTTAAAAAACATTAAACGTCTTACTGTTCAAAAACTTTTGACTGTTAGTGTAGTTGTATGAAATGTCTGACATTTTTATTCTTAATTATTTAGAAATTGGTTACATTTAGAAAAATAGTCATAGTGCCATGCAGGTCAAAACCTCTAATTATTTTTAGGTGAAATATTCCTTTAACAATTGTTAGAATTTAATATCTAATCAACTGCCGAGATTCGTTTTGGTTGAGCGATGGTGTGTGTGTGTGTGTTGAGCCCTGTGTTAGGGAAAACATTAGTGCAAACAATTTTTCAGGTTTTTGCTGTATACAAAATTTTGCTGATCCACATCAAAATACTAAATGCCACACGCAAAGGTATTTATTCTGCAAAACTCATCACTTTAGAAGGGAAAACAGGGTCGAAAGCACCTATGACAGCATTTTAAGATAAACCCATAGGAACAGAGCACAATGACATAGCAGTCCATTGTCAGAAGCTCAGCCTCTTCACCGTGGCTATAACAGCGGAAAACCGGCCTATATATTTAATCTGGAGTTCCTGAGATGCGAATTGATCTTGAGTGAGGTTTTCGTCTCTAGTTTGAGAGACATCAAAAATTACGGTTGAAGAAGCATTAACACATCCCTTGAAGGTAAAACAGGAATGGTGTTCATTGGCCTTGTCTCATTTCCACCCAGAGATGTGCAGTGACTCCTGGATCAAAAGCAATCTTATTCAGGCCTCAAGTGGAATAGTCCACGTTTATCTGTCAAGTGAGTCCCACTTCTGCCAGAAGAGCTTCTAACAAATCCCTCTGACCTTATGAGGCAGTGAAGGGTATTTTGAAGCAAATTGGAAAGGATTTTATTTAAATCTGTCATTTAAATATGTCATTGTCCTCAAGTTATTCTTTGTTATACAGAGCACATTTACAGCCTAATGTGGTTTAATGTCAGTCACTGTAAATCAATGTCATGTATATATTTCATGTGTTTGAAAGAGAAATCTCTTATGCTCACCAAGGCTGCATTTATTTGAAAAAATCCTGCAAAAACAGTAAAGAACTGTTTAAGAAAATAACTGTATTTTTATGAAAATAACTGATCGTTTCGGTAGATAAGACCCTTCTTCCTCGGCTGGGATCGTTTACAACCGCATTTGGGATCGTTTGAAGCCGCATTTTAACTGCGTTTTCAGATTTGGGGCACCATAGAAGTCCATTATATGGAGAAAAATGCTGAAGTGTTTTCCTCAAAAAACATAATTTCTTTACGACTGAAGAAAGAAAGACATGAACATCTTGGATGACAAGGGGGTGAGTACATTATCTGTACATTTTTGCTCTGGAAGTGAACTTCTCCTTTAATTCCACCGCGGATTCATTTACAAACAAGGCACAATTCGACGTTTTACGGAAAGATTGAAACGAAAAGATTACGCTGTGATGAATATATTGGATCCGAGCACCACATAAAAGTGTGAGTAACTGTTTTCATTATTGTTGTCTGTTATAACAGATCATTTGATATGTACTGAGTATTTATATGTCTTTAACCTAAATCACATCAGCGTTCATCTATGAAGGATGTAGGCCTTCAAACATACACAACTTTTAGCCAATCATAGCAGTGGGTGTTTAGGTGGCACTGAACTTAAACAATCCCACTGAACCTAATGAAACTCGAATATTTTGCTGATTATTGCTGAAATTGCTGAAAATAGTCAATCATTGTCATGTTTTGGGCTGTCACTAACAATTATTTTGGTAGTGGAGTAATCAGCTGATTATCCTGACAATTAATTGAGTAATTTGATAATTATAATACATTTCTGAGGTAATAAAAACAGACCTAAGCAAACAAAAGGCTTTAAAATGACTTAAAATGTATATATAATAGCAGTGAGGCAATAATAATTAGTTAAAGCAAGTAATCATATAGTTTTATTGAACAAAATTGTGAAAATGCATAATGTATTATAAATATTATTATGTATTATAAGAACTAACATACATTAGGTATTATATCAAAGGCCTGCAGAGAGCGCCAGAGGCCTGACGATTGTTTTTACACGTTACTGATCTAATCCTTGTTTAATATTGACTAAAGAACATTAAACTAAAATGTCCACTTAATCTTTAATATGTGGCAATTTCTTTACGACAGAAATGCTACAGCCACTGGAATTTCTTGAATATGTGGACATACAAATTTGGATTTGAGCGACCAACAGCTTCATAATCATAAAGATATTGTATTCTCCTGTGTTTGTGTAGGTTTGTAAATGATTTACCTTACAAATCTGATTAAATGGCGCATGTTTCATTCCAAGATGAATTTTATAATAACTTAGCAATATGGAGAAATGGAGTTTGAGATGTAAATAATAACACTTTGATTTTTAAATGGGTTTAATATATCATGCAGCCTTAGAAAACGGTCTAATAATGCATTTCATGGGTTCTCGTTCGTGGAATGCGCCACTTCCCGTATATTTTTTTATTTTTTTATAATTGAGTACTTGAATTAAATCAGGGAATCGTGACAGCCCTACTATGGACTGCCAAATGTTATAACAAATCAAGAAGATGAGTGCAACAAACTGTGTGAGGAATAAAAAGCGTTTCTGTTTGGCCAAACTGAACCAGGATATTCAGGGCAAGAATCTTGACAACATTCGTGCTTGTTCTTATAATTTCCTGTCAGGTAGGTGAAATATTAGTCTAATGTTTTTATTAATACTGCTAGTATGTAGCTTTACCACATATTAACTTTAGTTTGTCAAAATATTGCACCTTTTTCTGCTTACTAAGTCCTTCTCTATATGATTTAACAGCTTCCACACTTTTTTCCGTGGTTTAGACAGCATAAATTAGCAGAACAACGTATTCAGTAGTACTTTAACTGTGCTATCCATGCTGTTGTTCACATCCGAGTATCGCCAATATGACCGCGCATTGGTAAATGACCAAAACGAGACATAACCCTCTATAGCCTATTACTTCTAAATTATGATGGTTTTTGATGCAAACATGTTTATAACATTATAAACGAACCTCGGAGAGCAGTACAAAACATTTTTTAAAAAGCCAGTCCTAATATTTTGTTCGAATCCTACTTTAGAGTCATTAATCATAATTTTTCCCCTCAGAAACGTTTCCCCTCAGCATGATTGTTATGTGATTGTCCCATGCACACCACCTTCAGTGGTTGAAAAATGACACATCCCAAAACTAGGGGTCACTGTTGTGCTTCAATGGCACTTTTAATAAAACAGACATTTTATCTTCACAACAGCAATGTCTGGACATAAAGAGGAAGAGAAAATTGGGTCAGGGCTCTGTGTGCCGGCAGGCTGGTTGTTCTTGTTTGAGTTTGGAGTAGTTTAAAAGCAGACCAGGAAGGGCTATTGGACACAGTGTAGGGAAGACAAGGCAAGTGCTAGCGGTTCTCTCACATATATGACGGATGACGTTCAAAACAGCAAAAAGAGCCCTGACCGCTCATTTCAACCTTCCCGCACTCTCCTTTATTTACAGATAAAATTAATACATTCATTTATTTCACGTAGTAACAAAGCTAATCGATCAATTTTTCGAGTGATCTCTTTTTCATCCATCCAAAAAGTTCACGTATCACATATCAGCATTCAAAATTCTTTCCTCTTTATGTTTTTCAATCTTTTCATACAGTTCGTGACTCGTCTCTAAGAACCTCCTACTCCCGTGTTTGCTTAAATCCCGTAAAACAATATGTATAACTATTTACAAGAGCATTAATCTCTAACTATACCATCACAAAACCATAACCTCGACCCTCCCACCCCACCCGCTTATCACCCCCCTCCCAAAAAGTCATATTCTGATGAAAAAGCTAAAAAAGGTGGGGGGAAAGCAAGGAAAAAACATGAATTGACTCCCAGTGACTCACAAAACCATTTCTTGCGTCCTCCCCCATTCTAAAAGTGCATGCCTAGATTCAGCAATTGAAAATAAAATGCCTGTACAGAAAAAAACCTTTCTAAATCATTCGCCAAACGAGCGAACGTGGACACAGATCAGCATATTGGCAACGATAATCTTCTTTCTTCTTTTGGCAAGTGGTTTTCGAAGGTCTAAAAGATGTAGTGGAACAATTAAAGTGGGTCTCTGAGGCAGCAGCTGGTAATGGAGCAGTTTTGGGGAAACTGCCGTTAAAGTCAGAGGTGGCGGGGGCTGGGATGACCATTGTGATAGAGCTTCTGCTTGATGTGCACCATGTTTCCGCTGGAATCCTCCAGCTGCCGCAGCTGTGCGCGTCTACGGAGGTCCCGGAGGTTGCAGAACTGTGGCAACCACGACCAGGAAGGGGTATCTGTGAGCGGCACAGAGAAAAAAACGCATTAGTGTCGGTCGAGTTCCAAACGTTCCTAATGACTAGGCTAATGAGATGAGTTAAGAAAAGGAAGAAATGTACAGCTTACAATGAACCAGCATGTCTACACAATGTGTTAATGGAAACAGCGTGTGGGTCCAGACGTGGAGACCGAGGTAGAGGTATAGCGAAACCACAGAGAGTTCCTCAGACAGCCCCGCCTCTCACAACTAGCCCTGTTGGAAGTGTGTCAGTGTGTGTGAGAGGGAGGCGATGGGGGAGCGGGGGTTTATTTATAGCATTCCATGGGTATGCCATCCACTAGGGCTGTCGTGAAGGGTATACAGAGGAAGACGGTGAATAAGGGTTTTTTAAGTCTTGTAGCTGGATCAAAAGAAAGGGAGGAAGCGTTCATTGAAGAGATGAATATTAAAGGGATTCAGTAGTAGAGACAGTTCCTTTGTTTAAACAAAAGAAAGATAGGGGATGTTGGTTGTAACCAGTCATTATTAGCACTTTTATAAAAATATAAAAAAACATCTAAAAATATTTAATATTTTATCATGTTTTTTCCTTGTATTATTATTTTATTGACTGTAATATTATTTAGTTTTTATTATTACTGCTCTTTTCACTTTAGGTGCTTATTTTTATTTATTTATTTATTTATTTATTTTTATTTTTCATTTTAAACTTTTAATACATATACATGATAAAAAAAACTGACATATTCATATAAAATATATTTAGGTATAAATATATACAATATTTTAATTAAAATATGGATATGTATTTTTCTAAATTGCTATTAACTTTTTACATTTTTAAATTTTTGAAATTATTTTATTTACTGTAATATACTATTTAATTTTTATTTATAAATAAATTTTATTTAATTTTTTATAACATTATTTTTATTTAATTTAAATTTTATTTATTTTATTTATAAATAAATTGTATTTATTAATTATTTTTTATTAATTGTTATTTTTTTTCTTTTTTTAAATATTATTTTATTTACTGCAATATATTATTTATTTATTTATTTATTTATTTATTTTTCATTTCAGGTGCTTTATTTTATTTTATTTTATTTTAATGATTGTAACCTTTTATTTCACTTCTTAGGCTGTTTTGGGTTGGTTGAAACTGTAAAAAAGGATTGTCTGTACAAATAATTACACCTGTTCTTAAAAATATGGATATATTCATAATATAAAATATATTACAGTATAATTACATTAAAAAGCTTTATTAAAATATGAATATATTTTTTACTCTACTCTTATTATTTTTTACTAATATATTATTTAATTTTTATTTTTACTGTTCTTTTTTATTTTAGGTGCTTATTTTATTTATTTATTTTTTAAGCAACTGTAACTTTAAATTACCACTTCTTAGGCTGTTTTGTGTTGGTTGCAGGAGACTGAAACTGCCAAAAAGGATTGTCTGCAAAACAATTACATTAATTCTTTAAAATATGGACATACATATTCATAATATAAAATATTTTAAAGTATAAACCTGTAAAATATTTTATTATTACAATATGAATCATTTAACAGATAAATTTTTTCCTGATCTGAACAGAAAATGATTATTAAAATGTGAAAAATATGTAATGTAGAAATTTTTTTATAAGATTATAAAATAATATAAAATAAATAAAAGCTAAATGTAAATATTGAAATTATTACATTATAAATCAGTTATCAGATAAATCACTCCTGAGCTAAACAGAAGAGTACCAGCAAACAGTCAAAGCAATGAAATTTAATTCTAAAATGGAAATGAGAGCTAAAATTTTAGATATGTATCTCAATGCAGTGTATATGTATTGTGTGTGTGTGAGAGTATGACTGCACGCTTACACGTCTCGCCAACTTGCTCTCTCTATCCAGCTGCTCTTTGTCTATTTTTAGCACTCGCACAGTGCAAGGGTGCAAGTCTCTGTGTGTGTGTGTGTGTGTGTGTGTGTGTGCTGGTGGGGGTGGGGGGCATGACAGCATCTCCCTCCCGCCTTCCTTTCCATCAGCCTCACCTTCACTCCCTATCCTGGTGAGGCTAAATGAGGCTGACCTGCCATCAACGTCACTATTTCACAGCTGTGGTGTGCTTTACTAGAGGGGCATCCCCAGTATTTTTTTTACTAGGCCGTATCATATGGAAATACCATTTTATGTTGGGTACAGATTAATATAAACAGTTGTAAATTTCCTCAGTGCTATTCAGAATGTAAATGTGAACTGACCTGAATATATATTTTTTTTTTTACGTTGGCTGAATTGAAGGGATAGTTCACGAAAAAATTCTGTCATCATTTACTCACCCTCATGTCGTTCTAAAACCAATAAGATTTTGGCTTATCTTAATAATTAATTAATATATTTTTAATACAACCTGAGAGGCTTCTGTCCCTCCGCAAAAGACAGGTAACCAAATTTAGAAGATCCAAAAAGGCCATAAAGGAGTTGTAAAATGAATCTGTATGATGGAGTGGTTTAATCGAAGTCTTGTGAAGAGATATTGCTTTCTATTATGAACATTTAATTTAGGCTTTCATTTCCATATTAACACACTAAAATAGAGCTTTGTTGTTTGCCATATGTAATGTACTTTATGTAATGTGTACACTGCCAGTCAAAAGTTTTCAAACAGGAAGATTTTTAATGTTTTTTTAAAGAAGTCTCTTCTGCTCACCAAGCCAGCATTTGATCCAAAATACAGTAAAAATAGTAAAATATATATTTTTTTAAATAACTGTTTTCATTTGAATATATTTTAAATTGTAAATTTAAAGCTATTGAATTTTAGCATCATTATTCCAGTCACATGATCCTTCAGAAATCATTCTAATATTCTGATTTGCTGCTCCACATTATTATTTATTATTATTATTATTATGCTGAGAGGAATTTTTCAGGTTTCTTTGATGAATAGAAAGTTCAGAAGAACAGCATTTATCTGAAATAAAAAATCTTTTGTAACATTATAAATGTCTTTATCATCACTTTTGATCAATATAAAGCATCCTTGCTACATAAAAGTATTAATTTCTATAAACTACCCATCCCCCCGATCCCAGGAATACAATACATTTTAAAATATATTCAAATAGAAAGCAGTTATTTTAAATAGTACAATATTTCACAATATTACTGCTTTTTGCTGTATTTTCAATCAAATAAATGCAGGCTTGGTGAGCGGAAGAGAATTCTTTAGAAAAAAAAAACATTAAAAATCTTACTGTTCAAAAACTTTTGACTGGTAGTGTAAGTGAAAGCCCAAATTAAATCTTTTCATCTTTTCAAACAAGTTATTGTTTCACAAGTCAAACGGCTTGATTCATAAGGATTAATTTCACAATGCCTTTACGACCTTTTTGGTTTTTCTACATTTTGGTTAACTGGACTTTCAAGAGACAGAAACCTCTCAGGTTTCATTAAAATATCTTAATATGTGTTTCTTGAAGATCATTGTTGGGGTAACGTACTGCAAGTAATGCAAGTTATGTAATCAGATTACTTTTTCAAGTAGCTAATGTATTACTTTTAAATTTACAGTGAAATATCTGAGGTACTTTATTTGCAAGTTATTTTATTTCCTCATTTATTCACTGACATCTCTCCTCCAGTGTTGAGAGAAATTGGGAATGAAGTGCAGAGGCAGAGTTACTTCCTTCAGCCTGAGGCTTATAAATTACACTTTTGCTGTGAAAGAGCCCTTTCAGTTTCCAAATATAAACATTTAGGGTTTTTTTGTTATTAAAAAGCAATTGTGACCACAAAACCAGTCTTAAGTAGCACAGGTATATTTGTAGCAATAGCCATACATTGTATGGGTCAAAATGATCGATTTTTCTTTTATGTTAAAAATCATTAGGATATTAATTAAAGATCATGTTCCATAAAAATATTTTGTAAATTTCCTAATGTAAATATATCAAAACTTAATTTTTGATTAGTATATACATCGATTCAGAACTTCATATGGCCAACTTTATAGGTGATTTTCTCAATTTTTTTTTCTTGCACCCTCAGATTCCAGTTTTTCAAATAGTTGTATCTTGACCAAATATTGTCCTATCCTAACAAACCATACATCAATGGAAAAAACTTGACCCTTATGACTGGTTTTGTGGTCCAGGGTCACAAATAAGCAAGCCCAGTCCAGGTGAAGAAAAGTAATGGAAAAGTAACGTAATGCATTACACTGTTGAAGATGAACCAAAGCCTTATGCGATTGGAATGACATGTGGTGAATAGATGATGACAGAATTTTCTCTTTTCTTTTTTTGTTGAACTATTCCTTCAGTATGTAATAATATTTCTTACACAATGTTCTGGAATACTTGATTCTGCATTCCGCAATTTGATATTTTCATACATTTCGCCATTGTCCAACTCTATATACTGTATCAGCCCCTCCTCTAAAACTGAAACTGGCTTTTATTTCTCTCATATGTGACCCTGGACCACAAAACAAGTCTTAAGTCGCTGGGGTATATCTGTAGCAGGAACGTAGGCGAAACTACAGACCCAGTGTTTACAAAGCGAACACGCAAAGACTAAGAAAGTGCAAATAAGTCAAACGCTGTTTACAAACAAAAAGGTACAACATTGTCAGACGATTCTGAACTTGTAGGAGAAAATGAGATGGATTTTCGCCATACTCTACCATTTTTAACCCAGAGTACACAGACGATGAAAGACGTGATTCATAGTGTCATGGACACGCATCCCAGAGCTAGTGCTACACAAGTTTTTGTGCTTTTCGCTAGATAAGACGCTTCTTCCTCGGCTGCATTTAAACTGCATTTTGGAAGTTCAAAATCGGGGCACCAATGAAGTCCATTATATGGAGAAAAATCCTGAAATGCTTTTCTCAAAAAACATAATTTCTTCACGACTAAAGACAGAAAGACATGAACATCTTGGATGACAAGGGGGTGAGTAAATTATTTGTAAATTGTTGTTCTGGAAGTGGACTTCTCCTTTAATTCTTGATTAGTAATATTCATTATTAAGTAATTTATTTGGATAACTTTTAAAGGAGAAGTCCACTTCCAAAACAAATATTCACATATAATGTACTCACCCACTTGTCATCCAAGATGTTTATGTCTTTCTTTCTTCAGGCGTAAAGAAATTATGTTTTTTGAGGAAAACATTTCTGCATTCTTCTCCATATAATGGACTGATATGGTGCCCCGATTTTAAACTTCCAAAATGCAGTTTGAATGTGGCTTGCGGTTGTAAACGCAAGCCACAATGCGGTTGTAAACGATCCCAGCCAAGAAAGAAGGGTCTTATCTAGCATAACGATTGGTTATTTTAATAAAAAATAATACAATTTAAATACTTTTTCATCTTAAACGCTCGTCTTGCCTTTCTCTGCCTGAACTCTGTGTATTCTGACTCAAGACAGTTAGTGTATGTCGAAAAACTCCAATCGTATTTTCTCCCTCAACTTCAAAAAACATTTCAAAATCATCCTACATCACTGCAGAAGTTCCAACCTAGTCTTTGCAAAGTGAACATGCAAAGAAGATCAAACACCCTTAACAAAAAAGGTGAAACAGCAATATAGGATGATTTTGAAGTTGAGAGAGAACATGAGGTGGGAGTTTTTCAACATACCCTAACTGTCATGAACCGGAACAAAAACAGTCCAGACATTGAAAAGTATATAAATTGTATTATTTTTTATTAAAATAACCGATCATTATGCTAGACAAGACCCTTCTTTCTCAGCTGGGATCATTTACAACCGCATTTGGGATTGTTTGAAGCCACATTTAAACTGCATTTTGAAAGTTCAAAATTGGGGCACCATAGCAGTCCATTATATGGAGAAAAATGCTGAGATGTTTTCCTCAAAAAACATAATTTCTTTACGACTGAAGAAAGAAAGACACAAACATCTTGGATGACAAGGGGGTGAGTAAATTATTAGCAAATTGTTGTTCTGGAAGTGGACTTCTCCTTTAAAGTGATTTTCTCAATATTTAGATTTTTTTGCACCCTCAGATTCCATATATTCAAATAGTTGTATCTCGGCCAAATATTGTCTTATCCTAAAACCATACATCAGTGGAAAGCTTATTTATTCAGCTTTCAGATGATGTATAAATCTCAATTTCGAAAAATTGACCCTTATGACTGGTTTTGTGGTCCAGGGTCACATATCACACCACAGAATCACACTTAACCTAATATTTTTTCATTTTAACATATTTGAAATGTTTTTTTTACATTGTATTGAAAGCTTGGCTCAAATCGCCTACATATTTCACGTCCACTTATTTATTTGCTGAGTATAATGGGGCAACGCACATTTAGACGCTCATTGTTGCTAAATAACCTCTGACCGACTAACCATCCCTTGACACGAAGCGTTTAATTACTAAATAGTGGCCACATAAATATATTCTGTCTTTCAAGCTTGTACCTGTCACTCTCCTTGACCCAACCATCAAAAGTTCATCCGATGAACACAATAATCATATTCAAACTAAAAGCGTTCCCTTTAAGGCACAATTTACATATTCTGCCACAGCCTATGTACCTCTTTGCCCTCAAAGGACCACGGACAACTGTTATAAACAACTGCTGTGCTGCCTGCGATTTGGTTACACTGAGTGAAAGCCTGCTGTTAATTTCTGCAGCCACAGTCTTCATCTTAATACATTCATTACTGGGGGTGATAATAACAGGGCAGAAGGGGAGCGCTGACAGCTGATGAAAATGAAAAATGTAGGTGTGTAAATGTTTGGGGACAGAAAACTGAATTTTGGGAGTGTTTGGAAAAAAATATGTTTATTAACATAAAACCAATACAGCGGGACACATTTTAAAGATGGTTTTATAAAATTATAAGGATTTAATCTGATACAAACCCAAATCACTCTAACACACCAAATGCTAATCATTTTGTGAGATTAGCTGATCTGGTACTGTATATTATAAACACCATTGATATAATAATGTACAATTCTAAATCTCATTCATTGATTTTCAGTATTTTACTCTTTGAGACATGACTATAAAAAGATTTTTCGAAGTTGCAAATAGATTACTAAAGTATGTTTTACAAGAATATACTTTTTAGCCTTTTTACTGAAAATTTTTAGTGTTACTTAATGTAATTTTATTGAGAAATTTACTTACGTTAAAACACCAATTTACTTTAAATTAACTACACAAGCCGTGTTCATCTTGTCATTAACATTTAAGGCACTTATTCTTCACAGTAAAGTTGATGTCAATTCTGTAGTTTTTTAAAATACAGTAACCAGTGTTTTATGCATCCATTTAAATCGTGCACACAAAACATGGCATTTATTTAAGCAAGGAAACAACACTCGGCGACTCACGCTTAACAAAATATAATGCCAAAAAACACAAATAGCATTAAAAAAAAAAGGTCACATAATGGAAGAAAATTTGATTTCATTGCATAAAAAGAAATGGATGAACACTCACGTACTGTATAATTTAAAATGCAAATTTTCTGTAACCAAATCTGTTCCTACAAGCACATCCTTTGTCGTTTACATCTATCCACATATATGCTTTCCATATACTCTTGGTTACAATGTTCTTCCCACTCACCATAATAGCGACTGGCTCTCCAGGCCCTCACAGCACAGTGCAAAGCTCCATCCAGCCACAACAACAGCCAGCTGATACAGAAGCCCAGCAACAGCCCCAGCATGAGGTCCATCTCCTGTTTGGTCACACTGTCACTCACAAAGTAATTCTCAGACGAGTCCACGAGTGAATGGTCTCCGTCATATGGAATTACGTAGTGAACATGATGCCTAGGGCAGAGAGGGGAAAACTGTTTAGAGGTCTACATTTAGCAGCAAAAAGCGACAGACAGACACATTAATAATAAAATGATAAAGAAAAAATAAATGAGGAGGTAAGGACATACAATATTATGTCAATTACACAAACGCTCGCTTTAATAATGCTCTCTGATACTATTTGGATCCAACTGAGCTCAGTCAAGCTGGGTTTGTTGCTTTGGAACATACAAGTGCATTAAACATGGTTTGGCACACAGCTGTTACAAATAATGCTATTTTTAAATTTTTGTGTTGTTTGTGGAGGTATATGGAAAAATGCTCTTCTTATAATTCATCAGAATTAAAAAAGTGTCTTAGATAAGGGTTAAAAGACATTATGGATTTGTATCTCTTCATCTGGTTTTGTTATGTAAAAATGACTGTACATGGTACTGAATTTCTTTATATTACTAATTCATGTGAAGAAAATTGACTTAGGGTAAGTTTGTATAGGCCTATAACTTAAATGTAGCCTTTATCCTAAGCAACATAATGCCTCAAAGGTCAAATATATATATATATATATATATATATATACACACACACACACACACACACACACACACACATATATATATATGTGTGTGTGTGTGTGTGTGTGTGTGTGTGTATGTGTTTTGTGGTCCAGGGTCACATATATATGTGTATATATATATGTGACCCTGGACCACAAAACCAGTAGCAATAGCCTACATACATGATATGGGTCAAAACATTTTCTTTTATGCCAAAAATCATTAGGATATTATGCGAAGATCATGTTCCGTGAAGATATTTTGTACATTTCCTACCATAAATATATCAAAATGCCGTTTTGAATTAGTAAAATGCATTGCTAAGAACTTTTTTTTTTTTATTTATTTTTTTTTGCACTCAGATTCATTCCAAATTTTCAAACAGTTGTTTCTCACCAAATATTGTCCTATTTTAACAAACCCTACATCAATGGAGAGCTTATTTATTTAGCTTTCAGATAATGCGTAAATCTCAATTTCAAAAAATGTACCCTTATGGCTGGTTTTGTGGTCCTGGGTCACATATTTAATTATATTTTAGTTTGAAAAAATCCAAAAGCTATTTTGAACCTCTTGTGTATATATCTATTCATTTTAATTAAGAGGGCAAAAACTGCTACGTTTGCAAATTTAAGACAAAAGGTCGAAAAAAGTCATAAAGATTCATTTATATGTAATAAAATGATTTGAAAGACCTAAGTTTTGCACATTAGATATTGATAGGCAGAAATACACAGATGTTAAATGACTATATGAACAGATTAACACTTAATGACTGATGAAGAATGATAAATGCTATCTATTAATGGCAACGATTATTTAATGTACGAGCAAATAATTCACATGAGAGTTTTATGCCTTGTTTCCGCAAATATCAGGACACTGAGCAAGTTTTCACTGACCATGACCCATTTATAATGCTCTTGGTCCTGATATGTGACACGGAATATACTCTATGTTTGGAAATAGATGAAATCATTAAGTTAGTAAGAGATCTTCTCCAACAATACAGTGTTAAAGCTTGCATTTCTAATTGAGAACAAATATGATTTGACCTAATTTACTACCCTCAGATGTTCTTACATCAACAACTTGTAATCAACAGATGTAGCTTGAACAAAAACTAACAAGTCAATAGTAAACGATAGTCCTGTTTGTTAATAAAAAATACAATATTGTCTATCTGTGTGTAAAAAATAAGAATATTTATATAGTTTTGTTCTAAGCTTTTTTTTTTTTGTACTACTAAACAACATCACAAAACTGCAGTTACTACCATGTGCATTAACTCAACGCAATCACATTTTATTTCAGTAATATCAACGTGATTTTATAGCTAACACACGCACTCAAAAGAACAACATCTCTGGCTGTGCTTGGAGAAAAATCACACCTTGATACGCAGAAAGAAAAAAAGACACAAGCCTAGAAATCAAGGAGAATTCTCCTACTGAAACACCGACGCAAAGCAACAGTAGCTGCTCAGTATTGATAAACCATTCGAATTACGCCCAAATTATGACATAAACCCCGCGAATACACATATGAGGCCTTTAATGTGCCAATCTCCGATTGGACAAATGAGATGAAATGGAAAAGACAGTGTTTCGGGGGCTGGAGAATAGCTCAGGCCTAAGAGCTTTTAGTAATAGATGGGGAAAGCTGTCAATTTGTGGCTCTCTGCTAGAATTCAGTTCATTATTAACGCTTGGGTTTTTTACCTTCCACAGTTGCAATGACAGACGCGGTCTTCCCCTCGTAAATGCGGTAAGATGTAGTTGTGAAAGCGGTCCAGGAGTGCGTTCATGTCCATTAAACACGCTATCGCCTGCAAAGAACCATTCGAGTCAACCGGGACATGACAAGCAGTATTGGAACACAGCAACCGCTACATGACCTGGTACTGTGACCACTGCAGGGGAAAATACACATTACATTTCCACATCAGCCAGTAATAGACACAAGTAGCGTTGTGCTGTCTTAATGAGATTTCTAAATGGACTTTCAGCGGTCCACGCTCTCGTTAAGCCCCGATTTCACTTTGAAAATGACAGAAATGCACAATTGTGAAGTGCTTAGGCAGGCGAAAGGTCTTACCATGACAACTGAAGCACCGAGGATCATAAAAATCATGGTGGTTGTGATCATATGCATCAAAACTTCCGAACTCGCCTTTCCTCTTCCCCAGTCTGCTCAACAAATCCGGTTAAACTAAAAACATGCCGTCCCGGGAGAAGACGCTCATGGATGCGCCCTCACCGCTACACCTGCCTCAGTCCTGAGCCCGCCAGATTGGGGAGCGTTCTTAAGGCGCATAGGGTTAGGATGAGCCGATCTCGCTATCCCAGCTTACGAGCCTACACGCGCATTCACACGGTCTTCACCCACATCCAGCGATACGTTCCCCCAGTGCTGCAGTTGAATCCGCCTCAGCCGTGCGGTTGGGAGGGAGCTGAGGAGGAGAGCGTCCTAGTCTGATTACTGATGCTGCTCTGCCTCTCTCCTCCTTCGCGTTCTTCCGACGCCGCTGGAAACGTCTTGCGAAAACGGGCGATGCCAGGATCAGCTAGCTCTGTGATGTATCTGTCTAGGAGTTCACGTCTAGTAGACCTTAGATTCGTCTTCGAGGCTTTATTTGTAGAAATGTGCAGTCGGCTTTACATATCTGCTGCGATCGCCACACTGTATGTGGCAAGCCGCTTTAACATTCATTCTTTAATATGGAACTAGAGCTTACATATATGAAATGTATTCTTTACACACACCCACACACACACATACGAATTTCTAATAATTTTGAAAGAAATTTCCTCTAATTTATTTAAAACAGTACTAAAACAACCGCTCTCTATTTCAGTTAGTACTGTCTAAATTAGCACATTAACGCAGGTGATTAATTTTTTCAGGTTAACGCATTAAAAATATTTAACACAGTTAACGCAGATGCGTGGCTAGGGTTGGCCACCCCACTTACAACTGCTGCTTCTGTCTTTTTTTCTTGACAAGAAGCGTCTTTACGACCACATCAAATGGGAGATGTTTCAGACTCACACTCCAACTTTGCCATAGCACTAGGTGCTAGTTAAATGAGCACGGAAAAGGTACTTGCATGCACAAAGCTCAATAGCAGAGACTTTTAAGATCTGCAGTGGGTCAGAAAAGGTAAAGAGAGTTGTGAGAAATTAAAATGTGTGTCAGATCTGTGTCATGTTCGGCAGCAGCTCTTAAAGTAAAAGCAGGCAACTAAGCTAATAACCAAGCTGCTGTGATGTCTGTTAATTAAAGAACACAAAAAAGAGAGAAAATCAATAGCTTTTGTAGCTTTAAGGTTTAGATTTTTTTTAGGATTTAGGATCTAGATTTAATTTCGAAGTGTTTAATAGCTTTATTCAATTTCTGTATATTTCCTAATCGCTGAAAGGCACATAAATAGTCATAAAAAATGATATTAAACAAAAATTATATGTCTTAAAGTCTTTATGTTGTTTGTACATTAATTTAAAGATTGAATGTTAAATTATTGAAACATAAAAACATAAAACATAAAAACTTTAATGTTATGTGGGATTCATTACGATTAATCGCAATTAATTTTTAAAAAATGTGCAATTAATTAGTTATTTTTTTTAATCACCTGACAGCACTAATTTTTACATATTTTAAAATGTAATTTATTTTTGTGATTGCACAGCTGAATTTTCAGCAGCCATTACTCCAGTCTTCACTGTCACATGATCCTTCAGAAATCATTTGAATATGCCGATGCTCAAGAAACATTTATTATTATCAGCATTGAAAAAACATGTTCTGCTTTATATTTTTATGGAAACTAATCTATCTATATATATATATACTAATTATTTATAACAATACAATTATTGCTATTACTATTTTTTAAGTTTTACCGAAAAAAAAAAACTGAATTAAACTGACCCATAATAAAGTCATTGCAGTGAAATGGCAGGATGCTAGTAGGTCACGTGACAGTAACAGCATGGCGGATGAAGTACAAATGAATCGAGTGAAGTATGGAGTAAGTTTCAAACCAAATATAGTTGCTACTGGACATTATGTAATTAGGTGCAAACCAGAGAACAGAAAGATACCAATTAGTTTTAAGGAATAATGTTAAAATGGCTTGCCATACACTATAGGTTTTTGTTGATAAAGTAGGCTTCTTTAGCCAGCATACGATCAGTTTCTTCCTTCTTAATATCCATTTGGGTTTATATGCAGAATTTGCCATTATAGTATTATACCCTGCTATTTGATCCACGGCAGCCAGGAGCGTTTCATACCTATCTCCTGGCGGTGCGTGAGCGTAATGTGTGCGTGAGAGGGGTGGGGGAGAGACAAGAGAGGGGCTTTGGGTGGGGAGTGGTAGAGACTTGACTAATTCACTTTTCCCGTAAAAACACGGCTGATCTTTTTCAATTAATGAAATGCACTACATTATATAGGACAGCCATCCTCCAAGGAGCATGTAGTTTTTCCCAACCCATCCTCACGCCCCCTCACGCGCTCTGCAGTTCATATTGCGCCATTTCGTTTAGCACAAACGATTGTTCAGCTTCTGAATCCCACCTCAATGATTGGCACGTTAACTAACACATGTGAAAGGACCTTGACCGAATATACAAAGCACTGACTGACTTGGCAGGAATTCAAGCTTTAAGTCTTAACTCAATTTCCTACTTGATGCACTTCAGTTTCTTTCCAGAGCGCGTTGTAATGCAGAGTTATAACCAAAACGCAACCAAATCCATTCTGTTGTACTACAACATGCTGTGACAAGTGAAAATGCGTTATTAGTGACTTTTCAACGAGCTTTTAATGCAGAACTTGACGCTATTTTTAGTTTTAACTATTATACACTAATTCATTAAAGCTAATATACTGATGACACATCTTCATCTGTGAAGGTCACTGAGAACATGCCACGATGTCCCCCACATTCAGCAGCAAGGCATTTCAGCACCCTGGAGAGCAGCACAGTAAAGATTTACTGCTGACCACCATCAAACTCTCTCTCTCTCTCTCTCTCTCTCTCTCTCTCTCTGATTCTCCATCTCACTCAATAAGCTGACACAATGTGAATGTAGACTGAAATGGAGAAAGAAATTAGTTTTTGTGAAAATCTGAAAATGGTCCAATTTATCTTGTACAATAATGTTTAGATTACTTGGAATAATTTTTGCAACTCCTTTTCCTTTGCAAACCTAATATCAAATATAAAAATAAATGTACATTTGTATTTTTTATATACGTAAAAATAATAAATAAAATATTTTTACTTTTTAAACATGCGGTCCCCACAATGTTAAAAATTATTAGAAATAGTAAATGATGTTTATCTGAAAGTGTAACGATGCAAACGTGTTTTCTGTGAGGGCTAGGTTTAGGGTTAGGGTTGGGTTAGGGGATAGACAATATCGTTTGGTCAGTATAAAAACTATAGAAGTCTATGGAAAGTCCCCACAATTCACAAAAACAAACATGTGTGTGTTTGCGTGTGTGTGTGTGTGTATACACACATGTTTGTTTTTGTGAATTGTGGGGACTTTCCATAGACTTCTATAGATTTTATACTGACCAAACGATATTGTCTATCCCCTAACCCAACCCTAACCCTAAACCTAGCCCTCACAGAAAACATGTTTGCACTTCTGCATGTTACACTTTCAGATAAACATCATTTACTATTTACTATTTACTATTTTTAATAATTTTTTAACAATGTCAAAAATTTCAGGTTTTACTATCCTTGTGGGGACATTTGGTCCCCACTATGTAGCAAAAACAAGTACACACACACACACACACACACACATATATATATATATATATATATATATACACACACACACTACCAGTCAAAAGTTTTTGAACAGAACAGTAAGAAACCTTTTCTGCTCACCAAGCCTGCATCTATTTGATCCAAAGTACAGCAAAACCAGTAAATATTTGTAAATATTAAATAAATATTTGTAAATATTTAAAATAACTGTTTTCTATTTGAATAAACAATATTTTAAAGTGTAATTTATTCCTGTGATTTCAAAGCTGAATTTTTAGCATCATTACTTCAGTCAAATGATCCTTAAGAAATCATTACAGTATTTCGATTTGCTGCTCAAAATATTTATTATTATTATTATTATTATTATTATGTTTAAAACAGCAGAGTAGAATTTTCTTAGGTTTCTTTGATGATTAGAAAGTTCAAACAGCATTTATATAAAATAGAAATCTTTTGTAACATTATAAATGTCTTTATCATCACTTTTGGTCAATTTAAAGCATCCTTGCTAAATAAAAGTATTAATTTCTATAATTTCTTTCAAAAAAAAAAAATTATACAAAATTTTATATATACTGACTTTTGAGTGGTATAGTTATATAATGTTGCAAAAGTATTTTATTTCAGATAAATGCTGATCTTTGGATCTTTTCATTCATCAAACTCAACAACAACAACAACAACTATAATAATAATAAATGTTTCTTGAGCAGCAAATCAGCATATTAGAATGATTTCTGAAGGATCATGTGACACTGAAGACTGGAGTAATGATGCTGAAAATTTTAGCTTTGATCACAGGAATGAATTACGTTTTAAAATATATTCAAATAGAAAGCAGTTATTTTAGATAGAAATAAAAATATTTATTAAATATAAAAAATATTTCACAATATTACTGCTTTTGCTGTATTTTGGTTCAAATAAATGCAGGCTTGGTGAGCTGATTATTAAATATTATAAATAGTTTTCAATCATTTTTTAGTTTTCTCAGTTACATTTAAAAGATAAATAACATAATACACAAAAATAATACTTCTATTTTGTCATTTGCTCATTCTCCATAAGTTAAAAACCATGATATCATAATATAAATGATTAATAATCATTAAAAAATTTTTAACTAAATTGCACTATGTGAACACATTTTATTTTCATGTTTTGTTTTATTTTTTTTCGAAAACACATAAAAAATAAGATATGGTACTTGCTACAAAAAACTTAATTATTATATAATTACTAAAATATTAATGTGAAATAATTATGTATTTGTGTTATGGAGTCTTTTATTCATGAAGTTTTATTTTGCACTGATATGTTTCTTGTTCTACGGTCGCTTGCTTCACCCTGCGGCTTATCCTTCGACGTCACTTCCGCTGCAGTTCACAGCGTTGTTGATATTAAAAGCAGGTTGTGCACATAACAGAAACAATGGTTGTACCCCCTAAATTAATTGCCGAATGAAATGTCATACAACGTTATTTATATCAAAAGTTTCAGAAACGCCCTGTCACAGTAAGCGGTAAAGTAAACCGTCATTTTAAAAGGACTGAAATTCATCTTAACGACAATAACAACTAGCAAACTTACCGGTGCGGTTACATGGCAACGGTCATGGCTGTTTTCTGCATGTTCAGTCACAAATTACATCTCACAACCTATCAAAGAGGTACAGACGCGTATAAATTTAATTATATATTTAAATCAAAGAGTAATTGTAATCGTGAGTCGCTATATATCTTTTGGTTAATGTTTTATTTGGCTTTTTTCGCCTTTGTTCATTAAAGTGTTTTAATATTTATGTCTTTCAGAATGATCAAGAGTTTGCCCAAAGATGTTCAAGCACAGCTGCGCTCTGGCGTTACCATTTTCTCATTGCAGCAATGTGTGGAGGAGCTCATATTGAACAGCATCGATGCTGGAGCAACATGTGTGGCTGTCAAAATAGACATAGATGCCTGCAAGCTCCAGGTGATCGACAATGGCTCAGGAATGTGCCAGGAGGACATGGAAAGAGTAGGTCTGCGATACAACACAAGCAAATGCAGCTCGCTGGAGGATCTGGAGAATCTACGCTTTTATGGTTTCAGAGGGGAAGCGATTTCCAGCATAGTCTCTCTTGCAGAAATGGTCGAAATAACATCTAGGACTAAGCTGTCGGTGAAAACACATGTTAAAACTTTTAATGAAACAAATGCATTGAAGGTTGTCGAAGCTCAAAGTGTTCGTCCCTCCGCAGGGACGACCGTAGCGGTCTACAATCTCTTCCACAACATGCCAGTTCGAAGAAAGCGAATGGACGGTGTTTTAGAAACCGAACGGATCCGTCAGAGAGTAGAGGCCATATCTCTGATGCACCCTTCTGTGTCATTTACGGTGAAAAAAGAAAATTCAGACCACATGATGGTGCAGCTCTCTAAAACAAGCAGCACGTATTACAGGTTTGTGCAGATTCATGGCTTGAGCAGAGCTCAAAAGCTCGGAGAGGTCAATTACGTCCATGAGCAGTTCGAAATGACCGGTCATATTGGCCGTGAGGGTCACTACAATAACAGCTTGCAGTTCCTGTTTGTAAACGGAAGGCTTCTTCTGAAGACACGCGTTCATAAAACACTCAACTGCCTTTTGAAGAGAGTAAGCAGACAAAACAACAGCCCGATTGCAAATCCGTTAACATCGAGCCCCAAACAAAGGGGCGGATGTGATCTTCATGGCGTCTACGTGTTGAATATCAAATGCCATTACTCAGAGTATGACATATGCCTCGAACCAGCCAAGTCTTTGATAGAGTTCAAAGACTGGGATAATGTGCTCATCTGCATTGAAGAAGGGGTCAAAGCATTCCTTACGAAAGAAAACCTGGTGACAGAGTTTTCCATGAGTGGGAATGATGGTCAATCAAGTAGTCCAGTGAGGAATGCAAAGACTTCTGTGGCGGCACAAAACCTCAGCGGTGAGGAAACACGTGAAGCGTGTGATGCACTGTCTGAGATGAAGAATAATGCAAGTGATGCAGAAGTTCAAATGTTGGAAAAGGTGTCAACAAACACTGAAACCTTCTCTAGTGAAGAATCAGATGGAGAAAAAGCACTTAAGGGTTATTTGCCTTCGCAGACCACGTTTTCAGATCCTACAGAAATGAATAACAATTGCAAAGAAGATGAAAATGAAGTTTGTCCAAATACAAGCCATTATGATTCACCAGTTAACAACGACAACAACTTGACGGGAAGCAAAAACCAAAAGATTTCAATTGTGGATGGAAAAGATGCACAAGATAGTTTGAAAAAATTCTGCTTCCCGAATAAAATTTGTCCACAAAAGAGGAAGCTGCCATTAAATGACACTGAAGAAGGCAAACGTGGTTTTTACGCTACCAACTCGAAGACTTTCAAGGCTGCGCCGTGTCATAAATTAGCTCTGTCTTTTGAAACGGGATCTCTTGACAAGTTCAAAAGGTTGTTTGGGAAGGACGCAGAAAAAAAACAACCGAGTACGGAAAAGACGAGCGTTTTAAATCCACTATCTTCTAGAAAATCCAATGATTTTCTACAATCCTTTGTAGGATCTACTTTGTGTTTGGAAGATTTAGACAAGGACTTGCTGAGGAACATTTCAGGAGCTCGTTCTCCATATAGTTCTGAATGTTCTGCTGAATCTTCATCTTGGAACAAAGCAGACAAACTCTCACTGGCTGCCAAATGTTCCTATTTAAAACGTGACAAAACCCCATTCAACAAGGCCAGCAGAGATCCAGACTTTCTTACCATGGAAAATTCATCTTTCCCAGTTGTGCAAGACACACACTTTGATGAAAAGTCCTGTGATTTACAAGAAAGCCTCTTAGATGATGTTTTATTTGGATCCACTCCAGTTGTTGATTCAGTTGTCTGTGATTCTTCTGAAGACTTTCCAATCTTCACTCTAAATGAGCAGGACACAACAATACCGGACACTTCCTCCATTTTAGAAGACTCACACCTCTGCAACAAGAATGAGACTTCCTTTGTAGGAAGTGTGAACTGTGTTGATGAAGCCAGCGTAACATCTCAGCATGATCCTCAGTGCGGCAACACAGGAAATGAAGGTCAGGCTACAAATGAAAGTGTTGAAATAGTCCCAATGTCCAGCAGCTGGCTGGCTCATTATGACAGTTGTTTAGGAAAGCTGGTTTACATCAACCAAGTTACAGGGCTCAGCAAATACAACTCTCCTCCTGTGGAGGAGACTCAAGTGCCATGTACCACAGATGTCACTAACATGGCGGTCAGTGTTATTTCAAGAACAGGTGGGAGAAATTCAGTGAGCCGTTTTTGGATCGCTAATGTAGAGATATTTATTTTATAATCAGCTTCTCTTTGCTTGTAGGATTTGAGTACAGGTGTTATCCATTTCACACAGACATTGTACTTCCCTTTCTGCCCAAGCCTAGAGCAGAAAGAGCCCTTAACTCAGGGATAGACAGCAGAGGTACAGCTCTAGACTGACATTAGGACTGAAATCAGCTTTTTAGTGCACATTAACTAATGTTTTTCTTCTTACTCTTTTAAGATGATGCCCAAGGTCCCGATTCACTATCGACTTTATTCTCAGAATGGAATAACCCAGTGTTCATACGGCCCCCAGAGGTAAAAAGACTACTAATGTAATAAATGTATTGTATTAATTAATTAATAAATATTAAATAAATTAATTAAAAATATATATATTTTATTTTGTTTACACTACCAGTCAAAAGTTTTTTAATGCTTTTTAAAGAAGTCTCTTCTGCTCACAAATCCTGCATTTATTTGATTTAAAGAATTTTTAAAAAATGTTTTTACTAATAAAATAACAGTCTTCTATTTAAATATATTTTTTCAAATGTATTTTATTCCTGTGGTTTCAATGCTGAATTTTTAGCATCATTACTCCAGTCACATGATCCTTCAGAAATCATTCTAATATTCTGATTTGCTGCTCAAAAAATTTATTATTATTATTATTATGTTGAAAACAGCTGAGAATTTTTTCAGGTTACTTTGATGAATAGAAAGTTCAGAAGATCAGCATTTATCTGAAATAGAAATTTTTTGTAAGATTATAAATCAATATTTTATCATCGCTCTTGATCAATTTAAAGCATCCCTGCTAAATAAAAGTATTAATTTCTTCTGAAGGATCATGTGACACTAAAGACTGGAGTAATGATGCTTAAAATGTAGCTTTGATCACAGGAATAAATTACATTTCAAAATATATTTAAATTGCAGTTATTTTAAAAAGTAAAATATTTCACAATATTACTGCATTTGCTGTATTTTAGATCAAATAAATACAGGCTTCGTGAGCAAAAGAGAATTCTTTAAGAAAACATTAAAAATCTTACTGTTCAAAAACTTTTGACTGGTAGTGTATATATGTAATATTTTATATTTTATTTATTTAGTTAATACTTATTTAAATTATTGAGCATTTATTGACTCATATCCTATTCATTTTTCTGAAAAGGTTGCTGTGGATGTAACCAGCGGTCAAGCTGAGGGTCTTGCTGTGAAAATCCACAATATTCTTTACCCCTACCGGTTTACCAAAAATATGATCCACACAATGAGGGTAAGTATTTTTACTCTTCCTCTCTTTTTGTGCATTGAGGAACTGACATGGCTAAAATAGCAATGTCACAAAGCGTAGCCTTTTCATATGTAGCTGAAAATGAATCTAAGATTGTGTTGTTGTATTTTTACCTCAGGTCATCAATCAAGTGGACAAGAAGTTCCTTGCTTGTTTGATAAATACAACAGAGCCGAAAGCCTCTGAAAGCAGTACAAATGAAGGTGCCGCAGGCTGAAAACCATTACGTTGAATGTTGTGATGATGTCCTAAACATTTGTCATTGCTTTCACCTGCAGGGAATCTTCTAGTGTTGGTTGATCAACATGCTGCTCATGAAAGAGTTCGACTGGAGGGGTTGGTAACAGGTAAATGCTAATGATATAAGGGTTAAACACTACCATTCAAAAGTCTGGGACCAGTAAGGTTTTTTTTTGGTTAGAAATGAATACTGCATACTGCAAAGTTGCAGAAATTAAATAAAAGAAACAGTAAAGACATTTTATACTAAATATTTATATTTCAAATAAATGCTGTTCTTACTTTTAATAAAAAATGAAAAAAATGTGTCAAGGTTTCCACAAAAATATGGAGCAGCACAACTGTTTTCAACATTGATAATTTTTTTTAAATATCGATAATTATAAAAAAAATATTCTTGAACACCAAGTTAGCATATTAGAATGATTTCTGAAGAATCATGTGACAATGAAGACTGGAGTAATGATGCTGAAAATTCAGATTTGCATCACAGGAATAAATTTTATTTTAAAGTATATTAAAACAGAAAACTACTATTTTAAATTGAAGTTTGTTAAATTGACCGTTCTGAAGTTTGGGATCAGTATGATTTTTAATGTTTTTTTAAAGATGTCTTTTTTGCTCATCAAGGCTGTGTTTATTTGATCAAAAGTACAGCAAAAACAGTATTATTGTGGAATATTATTGCAATTTAAAATAGTAGTTTTCTGTTTTAATATACTTTAAAATTAAAATTTATTCCTGTGATGCAAAGCTGAATTTTCAGCTTCATAACTCCAGTCTTAAGTGTCACATGATCCTTCAGAAATCATACTAAAAAGTGATAGTGAAGACTTATATTGTTAGAAAAGATATATATTCTGAATAAACTTTTTATTTATCAAAGAAACCTGAAATAAGTATTACAGGTTCCAAAAAATATTAAGCAGCACAATGTTTCCAACATTGATAATAAATCAGCATATTAGAATGATTTCTGAAAAATCATGTGACACTGAAGACTGAAGTGCTGGCTGATGAAAATTCAGATTTGCATCACAGAAATAAATTATATTTTAAAGTATATTAAAATAGAAAACTTATTTCAAATTACAATAATGTTTCATAATATTACTTAAAAAAAAACATAAAAAATCTTACTGATCCCAAACTTTTTAATGGCAGTGTATATATAAAAAATAGAAAACATTGTAATAACATTTCACAATTTTGTTTTTTGTTGTCCTAAAAAAATCACTTTTTAAGAGTTTTTTTTTAAACGTAAAAAAAAACATCTTACCAACCCAAACATAAAAATATAAGAACAAAATAAATTTCATGTAAAAGCATTAAAAAGGCTAATACACTTCAAGAGATGTACATAAACATTCAGTGTATTTTTTCCCACACTGCTTGTTTGTTTGATGTAGACTCCTATGAGGATGACCCGGACACACCTGGAAAAAAGAGGCTGTGTTCTTCAAGCGTATCCCCACCCTTAGAGATTAATGTAACTGAGGAGGAAAAGAGACTTCTAAGGTCAGTGCAGCTGTTTAAGTCAACATTCCTGATTGCACCGTCATCTTCTCTCTGAAACAAACACGTGTGTTCAATTAGTTCTGCACCTTTGCAGAACGGTGCCATAAATCTCTCTTTTGTTCTTCAAGGTCTTGTCAGGCCTTCCTGAGGGGTCTTGCTTTAGATGTAAGCTTCCCAAAGAGTGAGTCACTAAATGTGTTGTTGGAAAGACTTCCCACATGTTTCATAGAGAAAGAAAGCACAGAGCTCCGCCGTGGAAGACGGTCGGTAATTAAAACCATTGCAGAGGTCAGACTCAGTTCTTATGTTATTTTTTTTAATTGATTCAAACTCAGTTTAGACTCTAACTGTATGTTTTATTTTTGTAGGACTATCTGCGAGAACACATTGAGGTGAGTCGGCATATCCATACGTGATTTGTATCTAACAAATGGTCTGGTTTTGTAGCTTGAAGGGTGTATTTATGACCAGTTTGGTTCTTTTGACTCATGTTTGCAGCTTCTCCGCTCAACAGGAAGAGTGAGAGGAACGCTGCCTCTGACAGTTCACAATGTGCTCGCCTCACAAGCTTGTCATGGTTAGTGTTATAAATTAACTAATGAGTTCTGTTGAAACATATTCTATTTATAAACCATTACAGGGAACACAGGAATAGTCAGTTGCCATAATTAGCATTTTCAAAATATTCCTATTTGATTAATTAATATTCAACTTTAATTGATCATATTTAATATTATTTATTTAACAGGAGCAATTAAGTTCAATGACATTTTGAGTAAAGAGGAGTGCTGTAGTCTGGTGAACTCGCTCTCCTCTTGTCAGCTTCCCTTCCAGTGTGCTCATGGAAGACCTTCCATCGTCCCGCTGGCTGATCTTAACCACTTGGAAGATCCACAGGTATATTTCAACTAATATGCAACAAATCTGATTTTACAGGTGCACCTTTTTTGAATATCATAAATATTGATAAGCATATCATGATTAGCCATATCACATTATATATCTTGATTTTTTTTTCTCATACACTACCAGTCAAAAGTTTTTGAACAGTAAGATTTTTAATGTTTTTTAAAGAACCACCAAGCCTGCATTTATTTGATCCAAAGAGCAGCAAAACAGTACAATTTTGAAATATTTGTACTATTTAAAATAACTGCTTTCTATTTGAATATATTTTAAAATGTAATTTAATTCTGATTTCAAAGATGAATTTGTAGCATCATTACTTCAGTCACATGATACTTTAGAAATCATTCTAATTTCGGATTTGCTGCTGAAATAACATCTATTATTGTGTTGTTGAAAACAGCTGAGCAGATTTTTTCAGGTTTTTTTGATGAATAGAAAGTGCAGAAGAAAAGCATTTATGTGAAATAGAAATCTTTTGTCACGTTATGTTAAAATTACACAGACTCCAAGCTTTTAAATGGCATAGTATATAATGTTACAAAAGATTTTTATTTCATCTAAATGCTGATCTCTGGATCTTTCTATTCATCAGAGAATCCAGAAAAAATGTACTCAGCTGTTTAATAATAATAAAAATGTTTCTTGAACAGAAAATCAGCGTATTAGAATGATTTCTGAAGGACCATGTGACTGGAATAATGATGCAAAAAATTTAGATTTGATCACAGGAATAAATTACATTTTAAAATATATTAAACTATAAAATACTTATTTTAAACAGTAAAAATTAGCTGTACTTTGGATCAAATAAATGCAGGCATGGTGAGCAAAAGAGACTTATTTAAAAAAACATTACAATTCTTACTGTTCAAAAACTTTTGACTAATAGTGTATTATTAATGTTTACTGTCTCATTTTTCTATCCTCACAGGATCTTCCCAAACCAAATCTGAGGAAACTAAGAAGAATGTACAAGTCATGGCAGCTCTATGGAAAAGACAAAACGTGAATTTACAAGCAAAATTTACCTGCACTTTACGCTTTTTTATTAAATTATTTACTTTAACAGAGACCGTCTGCTTCTGTTTATTCTGTGTATTTATTTTATTGCTGGGCGGCTTTTATTATGTTTCCCCCTTTGGCGCGTACAGTTGCTGGCAACGACACTGCTCTGAGATAGAGTAGCCAATAATAAAGGACTATACTCGATCAAGAAGTAATTTCCTCCAATCAAATCGTTTCTTGCAAGCTTGTGGTCCAATCAACGTAAACGTAGGAGGGCGCTAAAATGGATGACGTTCCTCCACAGCTTATTGTTGTGCATTGCGATGATCGCAGGAAGGGGCGGCAGGAACGTCTCACGTAAACGTTAACAAAGTATTACTTTAGAGGTGAGTTTTGGATGTGGAAATGACTAATTGTATGGTACGAAATAGTCTTAGACTAAACTGATGATATGTATTGAGTAATTCTAGCAGTTTAAACCAAGAATATATCATCCTCCCAATTCAAAGATGGCCGAACAGCAGTACTGACGTATGAATTTGGCGCTTTCTGCATATAAGATTAAATCTCTTTATCTCAAATAATGTTTAAGGACTTCTAGCTTCTATTATGTATCTTACGTTATCAGTTTTTGCAAATAGAGAGTTGAATAATTTAATATTTGAATGCTTGTGGAGGCACATGCTTTAACGGAATCTGAATGTCTAACATGAGCTGGTGTAACGTTACAGTAGAGCCTGACGTTGTTGCGTTGCGTTAAAATGTTAAATTATTTTAAACGAGTCCGTTTTTATATCTAAATTATGTTGTATGCTGCATTTTGGGTCCTTTTTGGACACTTTATGTTGGTATACAGTCACGATGTTCATTTTTCATTCATAACGTGGTCTGTAAGGTATCTAAGAGATTGAATGTAACGTTATTAGTTTATGAAAAACCTGTAGATATCACATTATGTTGCAGATGTAGTAAAGCGCTAAAAATTGTTTTAAAAAGGTAGAATAAAATGTATATTTCTGTGATATGCTCCATGCATCCTCTGTTATGCTTGATTAATTTCTATAGAAGTACTTATGCAGTAATGTTGAATATTATGGTGTCTGTATTTCACATCAGTGATGAACAGGATTCGGATCCACGTGCTGCCGTCCAGCAGAGGTCGAGTGACTCAAGCTGCTCGTGCTCAAGAACCTCAAACCTGCTCTTACACCCAGAGACCCTGTTCACAGCCTCGCCTGGAGGGCCTGGAGTTCTGCATCAAACACGTGCTTGAAGACAAAAATGCTCCTTATAGGCAGTGCAGCTATGTGTCCAACAAAAATGGCAAGCGCTGCCCCAATGCAGCCCCAAAACCAGAGAAAAAAGAGGGGTGAGGATGTCTTTTTATTCCCTTAACATAGTACTCACTATAGACACATGACTCAAATTGTTGTTTTCCTTTTTCTTAGGGTGTCGTTCTGTGCTGAACATGCACGCAGAAATGCTTTGGTTCAGCAAGCTCAGATGCGGAAGGCGTCAGCTTCGGGACCTTCCCCTGAAGTCTTATTGTCTCAGCTCAGTGGCTACAGTCGGCCAGAAACTGGAGTTCACAGTCAAGAGGGCCGTAGTGAAGCTAGTCGCATACTAGGTGAGATGTAATAATATGCCATTTATTATTAACCAGGCATGGTTTAGGCCCTGTGAACGTTGGCTGGATTTGATTTGATGCAAATAAACATGTGCGTGTGTGAACAGACAGCTACTGTGAAAATGAGTGTGTAATGTATACTATAAGTAACGAAAAAAAACAATTATAGCTTAATAAAAGCTTAAAATTATTTATACCACAGAAATTATTAAAAATGGAAATGTTTTTATCTAGCTTTTTTGCTTATTAAATTATATTTTTGTAAAAATTTAGTTTTGTTATGCTTTAACTTGCATCAGAGGCTGATAACTAATAGATTATGTAATATTTTTGGCAATAATTTTATGTAATTTGTCTTAATTTCTGTAATTTTTGGTTATTTTTCTTGGCTATATATATATATGTAATAAAAAATATATATAACTGATTTAAAAAAAAAAGTCATTTTGTTTTATTTCATATTTGACGGAACGTTTAATAGATCTGAACATAATAAAATTTTTAAATAAAAGATGCAATGTTGCTTGTGATTTTTATGGTGATATATTCTGTATTTCCTCTTATAGATGAAGAGAGTTGGAGTGAAGAGGAGCAGGATCCTGTTGTTTTGGATCAGACATGGAGAGGAGACCCTGACAGTGAAGATGAAAGTCTTGACAGTGACCATGAAGACCCTTTAAAGTAAGACATTCCTCAGTTTAATTTCCTTGTCTGCTTTGTCAAAATTAGTTTTATTAATGTCACCTGAGATCTCAATTAATGAAGTGTGACTTTCTAACAGGCATGCGGGTGTGTACACAGCAGAGGAAGTGGCACTCATCACACGCGAAAAGCTAATCAGACTTCAGTCCCTCTACATCGACCAATTTAAACGTCTTCAACACTTATTAAAAGAAAAAAAACGGCGCTACTTGCACAGCCGCAAGATTGAACATGAGACAATTGGTAATGCAGCTGCTTTTATCTTTTGATTGCATGGTATTACATATACAGTCGGCATTTATACTCACTTGTGTGTTGTGATACAGGGAGCAGTCTGTTAACTGGTCCAGAGGGGCTGTCCACGAAGGAACGAGAGAACCTGAAAAAATTAAAGGCTCTGCGACGATATCGTCGTCGCTATGGTGTGGAGGCTTTGCTGCATCGCCAGCTCAGACAGCGAAGACAAGCCATTACTGAGGGAGGAACACAGCAGGTATGGATGGAGACCTGAATGAAATGTGATCCTGGACCACAAAACCAGTCATAAGGGTTGTTTTTTTTTTATTTTTTCTTTTCTTCTTTTTTTTTGAAATCTGAATAAATAAGCTTCCATTAATGTATGGTTTGTTAGGATGGGTCAATATTTGGCTGAGATGCAACTATTTGAAAGTATGGAATCTGAGGGTGAAAAAAAAAAAAAAAAAAAAATTCAAAATATTGAGAAAATCACCTTGAAAGTTGTCCGAATGAAGTTCTTAGCAGTGAATATTACGTTTTTATATATTTACGGTAAGAAATTAAAAAAAGTCTTCATGGAACATGATCTTTACTTGATGTCCTAAAAAAAAAATTTTGACACAGACAGTGTGTTTTTGGCTATTGCTCCAAATACGCCTGTGCTGCTTAAGACTGGTTTTGTAGTCCAGGGTCCCAAATTTTGTTTTTTTCCATGTGCATCAGAGGAGACAGTCTGAACCTTGGTTTTGTTAATGTTGTGCATATTTTAATTCTTTTGTGTCTTTTTCTGCCAGGCAATGCGTTTAGGCCAGAGATGCATTTCCTTTGTGGAAGGGACTCGTTGCTCAAATCCATGTCTGCCAATGACACGACATTGTGTCTCTCGTATCCTTATTTGTTTCTGATATATATCTATAGCTGTTATGTTCAGATCTATTAAATATTTTTATTTTTCAGACTCCATTTCAGACATATTTTAGCACTTTTATTTATTTATATACAGCGGAGGTCAAAATTAGAGAACAATCTACAAATGCTTGATTTATTTCTGAAATAGTGTTAATCTTTTGAAGAATTTCAACAACAACAAAAAAACATTTTGTAGAAAACAGTGATCTGAATTAGAAAACCGTAACCACTGTAGTACAAAAGATTTGACACCCAAGTTTGACACCGAACAAAATGTTTCCCATCAGACCCAAATAAATTAAACTTGCTCTCATCGCCAAGGTAAACTTTGGACCAGTTCTCTTTTCTCCGCACAACATGCTCTCAGCAAAGGTAACCTTAGTTTATTGATACTTTGTTGATCAGAGTCTTGGTCAGTGCAGAGTGCTTCTAAACATCCCGAGAACGATCCTTACCCTGTTCAGCACAGAACTGGTAAGCAATTCCAGCTGGAGTGTTGAACCGATTTCCCATTGAGAGTCTTCTCATGCGTTTGTCTTACATGGACAGCCAGCCTTTTTGGGGGACTTGAATGAATTAGTGTCATTGTAAACCTGCAATAATCAAGAAATCACAGATTTGGAATGACCAGTTTCACTTGCAGTGGCTGAAAGAGTCACCCCTTGGCCTTTATCTGGACAACCTCCAGTCGCAGGCTTTTAGTCACCTTAGAGCAGCCCACCATCTTGCAATGTCAGTGAAAATTGGAGGAATGCTGGAGGTTAAATAGGGTTTGTCATATAATTAAGGAAATTAGCACCAGGTGTTGGATTTACACCAATAACTTTGAGGTATCTGTAAGTGTTCTCTAATTTTGATCAGTTATTTTTCAAATATCTCATTTAGGTTTTTTATACTGTGCTTCAGAATGCAATTAATTTATGAAATATGCTTAAAATTGCCATTCTACTCCTGTTAGGATAATTCAAATAGGACTTAGCAGTGACCTTTAAATGTAGGAAATTGTAGGTGGTTCTCGAAAAATTTATCTCCACTGTATATCCTCCTGTAGCCCTGAATCAAGGCCCACAGCTTGCTGTAGCTGTTGGTTTCAAACAGCGGCTGATATAAAATTCTTCTTATGACTTGTTGACTTTCCCAGAGTTATCTAATGGGTGAAGTCGTTTCAGTTCGAAGGAACAGTTCACATTTTCCACCTCCTCCAGCTTTGCATATCTTTGACGTTTAAAAGTTATTTCCCAGCTGTGTTATTTCCCAATGCAAGTTCTCTTAATCTCCTTAACCTTTCACAATAGACATTTATCAAGACAGCAGCCAAGTTCTATTCAAAATGTGCCCCGGTCTGAAGGACGTACCATGTGATCGGCCTGTGCACATGGGACAGTCAGAAGAGCCCCGCTGTCCTTTGCACCTGTCCCTGCCTCCGCCCATGTACCAGTCTGAGCAGGAGTCTATTGCCCCGGAGCAGCTGGCGTCTGCACCCACAGACATGTACCTCAGTGCCGCAGAGCTCCAGCCCACAGAAAATCTACCTCTGGAATTCAGTGATGTATGAATTGTGTTGGTTTTTCTCATTAAAACTAAAGTCGCTGTGTGCAGTTGCTTTCCTCATGTGTTTCAGCACATCCCTTCACACTAAGTTTCATATCAAAGCAATCTGCGCTAAATTTGTTCACCAAAACACCTTGCTCCCTCTTTGGATTGTTAAGGTATCCCATCAAGTATCTACATGCCTGCAAACAGTGCTGCTCAGACATGTCCCCCGCTGTGTAAATCATATCTCATAGCCTCGCATGAATGAAAAACAAATTAATCTGGATGTTCAGCAGTCATCTTCCTTTAATTTTGTGTCTGACGTTTTCTGTGCCCACAGTAAAACCTCTCATTTAATTTCATTTTTGGAAACATCTCATTTTCCTGTTCCATGCTACAAAGTGTGCTTGTGCTTTCCTATTACTTGTTTCCATTGCTTGCTTTCACAACACAGACAATATTGCTAATTTACACATATTTATGAATTTAGTTTGCTGGTTATTTGGCTGTTGACAAAAATGCAATGTTAGGATGTCTAGTAGGATATTTTTGAATATAAGCTGGTTTGCAAAAACATCTACATTACCAGTCAAAAGTTTTTGAACAGTAAGTTGTTTTTTTTTTTTTTTTTTTTTTTTTTAAAGAAGTCTCTTCTGTTCACCAAGCCTGCATTTATTTGATCCAAAGTTCAGCAAAAAGAGTACAAATGTGAAATATTTTTACTATTTAAAATAACTGTTTTCTATTTGAATGTTTTAAAATGTAATTTACACCTTGAAATCAAAGCTGAATTTTGAGGATTATTATTCCAGTCACATGATCCTTCAGAAACCATTGTAATATTCTGATTTGCTGCTCAAAAAACATTTATTATTATTAACAGCTGAGTCAAATTTTTTTCAGGTTTCTTTGATAAATAGAAAGTTCAGAAGAACAGCATTTATCTGAAATCGAAATATTTTGTAACATAAATGTTTTTTTTTTTTTTTTAATCGCTTTTGATCAGTTTAAAGCATCCTTGCTAAATAAAAGTATTAATTTCTATAATTTTTTCAAAAAAAAAAATGAATTAAATTCCAAGCTTTTTGTTTCAGATAAATGCAGATCTTTGGATCTTTCTATTCATCAAAGAATCCTTACAAAAACACACTCAACTGTTTAAAATATTGATAATAAAAATACAATGATACAATGATTTCTGAAGGATCATGTGACATTGAAGACTGGAGTAATGATGCTGAAAATGTAGCTTTGATCACAGGAATAAATTACATTTTAAAATATATTTGCATAGAAAGCAGTTATTTTAAACAGTAAATATATTTCACAATATTACTGCTTTTGCTGTATTTTGGATCAAATGAATGTAGGCTCGGTGAGCAGAAGAGACTTCTTTAAAAAACATTAAAAACGAATAGTTTTTGAACATATATTGTGGATGTCTAATAAATATCTAGATGTACTGTAAATGAAAGGACATTAGTTTGAAGAAATGTGCCATTAATTAAGAAAATGGCCATTCTGACTATATTTTGCACTGTTTTGGATATATATATATATATATATATATTTGCTGCGTCATTTGTGCACAATGCCGTGATTCCATTCCAGTTATCAGCAAATATTAGAGTTTAGTTGATATTAGACATTGTGTCCTCTTTTTACATTAAATTTATTTGCTATAATTTTTAATCTTTAAAAACACTAATATTTTAATAACACTCTTAATTGTAACTTTTAGCAATTCACAAAATGAATATCCATTTATACTGCTATAATGTTGTGATGACTAAATTTACTTGTAGCATTTAAAATTATTTTTAATGAATTGTTAATGATTGATTGTATGTAAAATTTAAGAAAAATGCATAGAACTTTAATATCAGCAATTTATTAGTTATTTGACACGGATTTGGCATCCCTTATCACTGTTGTAATTAAGTCTGTTGATGTGCAGGATCTTGACGTTGAAGATGAGGGTTTGCAGTGTCCCCCGTCCCCCCTGCTGTTCGACACAGCGCTTGCGTTAGAAGACCAAACCATCAGAGAGATCGCAGAGGCCCCCATGGACATTCTGACAGGGGCGGAGCAGGGCGATCTAGACGGCTCTACCCAAGATGCTGACCTCTCAGAGAGAGACGAGGTGTCTGTGGACGATCAGGTAATTATCACGGTCGCTTGTTGGGATAAGTAAACAATGCAGCTGAGACACTATCTCTGTTTCTTGCAATGGCAAGTGGGCATTTAAGCACCAGAACTGCTGTTTGTTTTGCAGGTTGAATCTGAAATACTTGAAGCAGTTGGACAAGCGGTTCCCATGCAGAATTCATCAAAGGACTCTGACACGAAAACAACAGATGCCTTATCCTGAGCACCTCGTGACCTGATTTCTCAGCTGCCGTACTGTTGATGTTTCAAACAGTCCAGATATCTATTTAAAAGCCATATTTCCGGACATTTGCTTTCATTGCTGAAACATTTTTAAACTAACATTCTCGTTACTTAAAATAGCACAATAGCACATGTTCTGATATAGACTGTAAGCGTCTTGTGAAACTAAACGGACCGTTATATGCACAGTTTGTGTTTGGTAAGATAAAGAGGTACGCATTTCACTACAAAAACTCTCTAAGCACCGTCTCCACTCTTATCCAGTACATTTCTGGTTCCATATGATATTCATGACTCATACTGGGATTTGTTCACTAAAATAAACCTTTACATCTCATCTTGCACTTGTTAATTATAAATTTGCACTCATGAAAGGAGCTCCTCTGGGATGGTTCCCACGGTCATGGAAAACCTAGAAACATCAGGGAATTTTTATCTTCAGAGCAATGGAAATATTTGTAGTGGATATACATGGTTCTCGTAATGAGCTGCTGTGTGTGTGGGGTTGAACTTGATTGCAAACACCGTTTGATTTGTGAGCAAACTTTTCTTTCAAGTTCTTTATGTTAAATGGGTGCACAAAAAGATCTGAATTGGTCTTTTAGGCTTTTTGTTTAGGAATCATGACTGGAAAGGTCATGGAAATTGGTCAACAAGCAAGAACCCTGGACAATGGAATAGTGTCTTGATGTTGAACATTTACTAGTTGCTTTCCCTGCTGGAAAATTAAGCAGATAGTTGTGTATTAAACAACATTGAAAAACATTGAAACTAACAGGTTTTAAATTAATATTTATACTACCAGTCTCTTCTGCTCTCAATATGTTTATTTGATCCAAAGTACAGTAAATTTTTAAATATTTTTACTATTTAAAACGTTTCTATTTTAATATATTTTAAAATATAATTTATTCCTATGATTTCAAAGCTGAATTTGCATCATTACTCCAGTTACACGATCCTTCAGAAATCATTCTAATATTAAGATTTGCTGCTCAAAAAACAACAACAAAAAAAACGTTATTATATTGAAAACAGCTGAGTAGAATTTTTGTTAGGTTTCTTTGATAAATAGAAAGTTCAAAAGTACAGCATTTATCTGAAATATAATTTTTTTGTAACATTATAAATGTCTTTATCATCACTTCTGATCAATTTAAAGCATCCTTGCTAGATAAAAGTATTAATTTCTATAATTTCTCTCCAAAAAAAAAAAAAAAATTACACTGACTCCAAGCTTAGTTTATAATGTTACAAAAGCTTTTTATTTCAGATTAATTCTAATATGCATATTAGAATGATTTCTGAAGGATCATGTGACACTAAAGACTGGAGTAATGATGCTAAAAAATTTGGTTTTGATCACAGGAATAAATTACATTTTAAAATATGTTTGCATAAAAATCAGTTATTTTAAATAGTAAAAATATTTCACAATTTTGACAGTTTTTGCGTACTTTGAATCAAATAAATGCAGGCATGCTGAGCAAAGAGACATCTTTAAAAAAAATAAATAAATAAAAATCTTACGTTTGACTGGTAGTGTAGATGTTTTTGCAAATTAGCTTATATTAAAAAAATATAATACTAAACATCTTAGCATAACATTACAAATAACTAACAAACAAAATCTTGCTGTTCAAAAACTTTTGACTGGTAATGTATGTTCTAATTATGAAAAACAAGTAGTAGTTTTATACACTTAAAAGCATAAAATGCAAAACAGATATTAAAGACTGGCCACAGAACATTAAATTGTAAGTCAGTCTTGACGGACAAAAATAAACAAAGCTGAATCGCTGCTTAGTCACAATTCATGATTAATGAAATCACTGCAGCTGGTATCGAAAAAACGCGCTGACAGCGTAGCTTATTCAAATAAACTGCGTTAGCGAGTTAAAAACACTACTTAATAAGACAAACGTGTAAGTTAAAGCTATAAATGAAAACATGCTTTTGAAAACGCTACGTGGAGCAGAAGATAGGCCCTTTTACTAAAAGTGGGGCGGGCAACACAATTTCAAGCCATGACATCACTTTTCCTGCGAGTGCTTTAACCTAAACACGGGAAGAGAGACGGATGGGAAGAGACGACGATAAAACCTCTAATCAGCGGCTGGGAAAACAGATAAACATGTCCACAAGCTGTGAATTTAAAAGTGCAGTTCAAGGTATTTCTTAGCGATATTCATCGGGGATATTTTCACACCTTCCGAAGCAACACAAGGACCGTGCGAGGTAAAGATCCCTTTTTTCCTCAGCTATCGTACGCACACTAGGACGTTTACGTATCGAAATTGTGCTGATTTTGCAAAATGCAGTGTATTATGATCCATTGAGCGTTTTGTTGTGGTATTAAATGTTGATGTGCGCGGTGTAAGATTGGAAAGGGAAATGTGGGGCATTAGCCATCCGGCTATCTGGGACACCGGTGGGGTTGTAGACTGAGGATGCTTGTCGTGATATCCTGCTTTGCTTAGAAATGCATTGCGCTTGGATATTTAAATCACTAATTCTGACACAATCGACTTCGTATATAAACATATATTTCATTCATTTATTTTTCACGGCAATCACAATAATCCGATTTCATCCTAAGCCTTTGCATCAGTTTTCAACCGGGTCACTGTTTTATGTACGTTAGTTAAAGCTATAGCCTTTCCGCCTTCTACAGCATAGCGAACGTGTTTATAGTTACACACATTGGCAACCCGCAACTTTTGTGTTTACTTGTGTGTGATGAGAACGCAGACTGCGTTGTAAAATTGCTAATTTTGGCAGTTCATTTTGCTTGAGACCCTAAAACAGCAACTAATTCAAGAGTAATTGAGGGTAAAAGCATGCCCCCAGCCCCTCCCCTTTAATATTTTACAGATGTTTTTCACATTTGCAAGTCCCATGTTCAAAACCATGTTAAGACTGGCTTACAACCTACAATTCTCCCACATGTAATATTCAGGTTTCCAAGGCAGTGCAGTGGAGATATTTGGGTGGCTTTTCATTAGTGGAACTTCATGTTGTTTAGATTAAAAAAGCAAAGCATTGCTGTTTTGAACGGTCATTTTTTATTGCTCTTTAATTATTTTTTTCGAATCCATAAGGTTTGAAATGTTCAGTTTTTGAGCTTGTCCTTTCCTCCTTTACTTTGGAATCAGTACGATTTTGAATGTTTTTAAAGATATTCTGCTTATCAAGGCTGCATTTATTTGATTAAAAATACAAAAACAAAATGTAATATTGTGAAATAATATTGCAATTTGATATAGTGGTTTTCTATATTAATATAGTTTAAAATATAATTTATTCCTGTGATGCAAAGCTGAATTTTCAGCATCATTACTCTAGTCTTCAATGTCAAATGATCCTTCAGAAATTATTGTAATATGCTGATTTATTATCAGTGTTGGAAACAGTTGTGCTGCTTAATATTATATATACTTTTTCAGGATTCTTTGGTGAATAATACATTTAAAAATATACACTACCATTCAAAGTTTGGGGTCAGTACATTTTTTCTTTGTTTAAAAGAAATTAATACATTTATTCAGCAAGGATGTGTTAAATTGATAAGAAGTCACAGTAAAGACTTATATTGTTAGAAAAGGTTTCTATTTTGAATAAATGCTGTTCTTTCTAATACTTTATTCATCAAAGAATCCTGAAAAAAGCATTACAGATTCCAAAAAAAATATTAAGCAACACAGCATTCAACATTGATAACAAATCGGCATGTTAGAATGATTTCTGAAGACTGGAGTAATGGCTGATGAAAATTCAGCTTTGCATCACAGAAATAAATTATATTTTCAAGTATATTAAAATAGAAAACTGTTATTTTTATTTTGCAATAATATTTCACAATATTACATTTACCTTTTTCTGTATTTTTGATCAAATCAGTGGAACTTTGATGAGCATTTCTTTAAAAAAATTAAAAATATTACTGATCCCAAACTTCTGAACAGCAGTATTTTGAGAATTTTGTCACAAGCAGTTGATTTTAAGTTAATTGCTAGTTAAACTGTTATCAAGTCCAAGTTTTATCCATTCTTTTATATCTACAAAAAGTGAAAAATCTCATTAGAATCACGTCATTACCATCACCCATTACACCAAAATCTATTTAAAAGCTGACTGACCATGATCAGATGTTCATTTGTGCTAAAAGCATAACATATTACATTTCTCAAGACTTCAAGCAGTCTAAAGTGCCTTTAATTGAAGAATCCACCCATTTATTCTTACATAGTGCTCTTGGAATTTCGATGCCCAGACAGACGTGGAGTTGCGCAGCCGATGAAGTAAATAATGTCCCCAAAATAGCTGACAGCAATCGAAGGCGAGATAAACTCCAAATTGCTCAGTAAACCAAATGGCCACAGAGGACATCAGAGGCAGCAGGGGGCCTTGCTTCCAGTTTGCTGATAGTCATGGTCGTGTGGTAATTTTGCGAACTACTCCCATGATCACAACATTATCTTCGGGTGGCTTTTGATGTTTTTGCATGCCCGGCAGCCACGCATTGTCCTTAATGGGAGTCAGATGACATAGGCAAGATCACATTATTAAAGATTCCAAGACACTTAGTGAGGAATTCCGAACGTTTTCCTTCATGGATTCACTCAAGTGTTGTGTGAAAATGTGAAGCTGTTTCCATAGCTTTAGTTGATCTGTTTGTCTAACTGTATCTAAACAGTTTGGGTTGTTTTTTACTTGTTTATAATATATTCTTGCCTATAGATCACACACATGCTTGTTTTGCCCTAGGCGGTTCGTGTGAAGCGGATTTTCTTGTTGGATGTCTTCACTCTGCAGTGCAATTACATTCTCGTGTCTGTCACCAAAACCATTTTAGATGCAAATTATTATTTTTCTATTCTGCTTAAAACATACTTTCTAAAATTATACAAACAAGGGAGTGACCTAAATGAATCTCAAAGGTCTTTCGCTTGCTTAGAACATTTCTTTCATTATTTGCTTCCACTGAAATGATTGACTTCCGTACTAATAAATATAGCACATTCTGCAGAACGCCACTGACTAATGTTAAAGCAGTGTAGTTTGCATTCCTGTATGTGCCAAAAAGGTCACACAACTATTGTTCTCATATATACATATTTAAATAAGATGCTATCGGTCATAGCGCTGCATTACATTTCAACACGTTACAACTCCCACATGGCCTGAAGTTGTTACTCTGTAATGTTGTAGCTTGCGAACAGTGCCCCTCGTTGTTTTTCCAGGTTGTGGCTCATGATGTTATTCCATGGACTGGAGCCCAGAATGGTTGGGGGAGATTGTGCTTGGCCACCTGATCCTAGTGCGCGGCAGAGACGCCGATCAGCTGCTATCACAAAGCAGAGCCACATGAGCCGCATACAAACAAAACCCCTGTGAAACATCTGATAAAGGATTAAAATCACACAGGGTGCTGTGGGAAAATTTAGAAGTGATACCTTGCAGGTTTTGCCCCCTCGGCTTTAATGTTAGTTGATGAAAGGTTTATGTCTTTTGATTTGTTATTCGGTGCAGCTTTAAGGCAAGACGTCCCAAGTGAATACAGTAAAGATGTTAACTAATAGTCACCATTCTTCCTTAGTTCCCTAGTTGAAACATTGTTTGTATTACATTTGTAGTGTATTTAAATATGCCAGTGAGGCATTAAATAATTAAACGTGAAGTCATTTTGCATAAATTAACAGAACATCAGATAAAGCCAGGTTCAAAATTTTGCTGACACATTGAAGTCAAAAAATTTTCCAGAGTGGATTTTGGGTATTATTTTTTTATTATTCCAAAAACTTTTGGAAGCCATTTAGTTTCATGAAGTTCTGAGTTTTCATTTGGGAATTATAGGGTTTTGGGTATATTTTGGTACGCCTATTTTGTAAATAACCCCGTTATAGCTAACCTGGGGTGCGTTTCCCGTACAGCGACGTAACTCGCTGATTAACCTCCATAGTATGATGCATTGTTGTGGAAACGAACTAGCTAGTCACGACTGTTTCCTGAACAAGGTCGCATCTCCGTCGTTTGAACCACATTAGTTCAACAATGTAGGGCCGTTGTTAATGACGTCACCGAGTAATAATTTATGCTATTTAACTGATTAGATATCTCTAAAATGAGGCTATATTAAACATGACACCGGGTGACTAATTTACTATTTTTTGTTCTGTGTCATTTTGCTTTATTTGATGTTTGATTCATCATGGGTTCCCTCTTACATCATCCTCGGGGGTTCCCGTAGGCATTTATGTGCAAGCGCACTATGCAAAAACGTCACTTGCAGAGGAAGCTTAAGAATACATAGATTAAAATGCATTTATATTTAGATCGAGTGAAAGATAAAGATTGTACTGCATGTTGCTTATTGTGCCCAAGAGCATAATTGATTGAGCCCATATGTCTTACTAACAAGGAACTATGCTTCTAACCACAGGTCGAGAGCCGTAGTTCCAACCACGTAAGTTTGTGACGCTGTTTGCGAATGTTCGTTTGAACTATGGTTTCGGGAAACACCGAATCGTTGAACTATGTTGGTAACGACGGAACTTCCGACCATAGTTGGCTAACGATGCTTTTGGGAAACGCACCCCAGAGTGTAAAGTTTAACAGTTTTTTGATAGTTATTGACCTAGAGAAGTCCAGAGAATTGTGAAAAACATTGAGCGAAAAACCTAGGACTAGTTTGCAAAAGTAGGTTTTTTAAATAATCTTAAATGATGAATGATTTGAGTGAGAGTAGTGGTTCTTGAAGCAGAGTTGTTCAGAATGAAGAGAGCTATCATATTATATGAATATTGTGTGTGTGGGTGCATTTTGCATGATTACAGAGGTGTAAAACTTGTTAGCATCACCCAGTGGCTGATTTCTTTCAAATTTCTCATAGATTCAAACAGGCTCAACGAATCAGCCTCCGTTAGCCTTGTCTAATAGGTGCTCAAAATTTATTGGCTGATGACAGGCATGTTTTTGAGATATGTAAATGTGTTTATAGACACATGTGGCACTTTGGACAAAGACACTGCATACCAATTTTCACTTGGACTAATGGGTGCGCAGTTCTAGCCGTTTTTGTTTTTTCTGCTGTTATGGCGGATTGAGCTCTTACATCAGATTGCGCTCTTACATACATGTCCCAAGTTTGCTAAAAATATCTCTTTCTGTTCAAGAGTTATAGGCATTTTAGTAAAAGCTGCTCTATCCCTTACAACGTTTTGGCGTCCCTTTGCGACAGTGAGTCAAAACTTCAACTTTTTTTTGATAATTATTGATGTTCATTCTTCAGAGAATCTTGCTGCACTGGTTTGGTTCAAATTGGGTGAAAAACCTAGGACTAGTTCACAAAAGTAGTTTTTAAAAAAAAAAAAAAAAACCTAAATACCTAAACATTTCGCCCAACCAAGGGTTCTTATGATATAGACACTTGAACCTGGGACTAATGGTTTAGGAGTTATTAACAATTTTTGTATTTTTGATCGCTAGTAGCACCACCATCAGGCCGATTGGGGAAAGCCATAGGTGGTGTGAGTTTTACCATTCCTACCATTCCTCCCATTCCTACCATTCCTCCCATTCCTACTACCATTCCTACCATTCCTCCAAGTCTTTACGACTTATGGTTTCATCTACCTGATACATTATAGGTGGAGAATGCTGATCCTTGACCATATTGACCATACAACAGTTACAGTAGGGTTTCAGTGCTATGCATTTGAATAAAATATTTCTAAAACTTTCAGAATATAGATAGGAGTAATTCGGTGCAAGTGCTAATGAATTGAAGATATTGTGCAAGAGAACCCTCCTGAAAAAGACAGCTAAAACCAGCTTATGCTGGTTTCAGCTGGACATAGCTGGTTTAAACTGGTCAAAAGTGAAGTTGTCAAAACTGTTCTGAAACCAGACAACCAGGCTGGTTGCTTTTTTTTTTTTTTTTGTTTTTTTTTAAGCAGGGAAAAACCCGTTTTTTAAAGATATGCAATGTTACTGATATCTATATATGCACAAAGATAAAATTACCACTTAAAAGTGTATTTTGAATGTTTTCTTTCCACTTGTCTGAAGTATCACGTTATAAAAAGCCAAACAGCCCAAAATCTCAAAATAGTTTTGCCTTTGGTGTTTTAAGAAAGCACCCCAGAAAGTAGGGAAGTGAACAGTTCCTTAAATTCAAATGTAGCTGTAACTGTAGCGTTTTGAGCTTGCACAGTTTCGTTCGTGCTGTGCTTGGTCATCTAAACATGGCTCTTTGGACAATTAGGGCTGAGGCATGAAATTGGACCTTTGGCAGTGCCTGGTTGGCTCTGAGAGCCTCCGTATAACCGGGCATCCTGATTGGGGCCCAGTAGTCGTGCATTAGTGTGAGAAAATGGAAGCCGTCATTACAGCAGCATCTTTCTTGTCAACATAAAAGGCTAAAAAGTCTGCTGATGGGCCAGCGTTGGCACAAAGCATGTTTAAACTCCCTCCAGACATGCAGGCTCTCGTTTTACCCATGCTGGGATAGGACAGCAATGTCTGTTATCAGTTTTCCCCACTGGTGCATTTCCCCTCACCCTGCTCCCCGGCAAACAGTTACCATGGTTATGGATTGGGGGATCATATAAATGTAGAAAACTCATCAATTACTCTGGGATGCTGGAAAGATATGCCGTATACACAGCAGGGGAGTGGGCTGCCGTCTCCCCAAGACATTACTACTGTTTTCACAAACACTGCAGAATTTTGGATGAGTGCAATTACTCTTCCAGCATTCTCTCCTTCCAGTCTTTGTTGCATTTTTGAGGTGCATGGTGAGGCTTTCTTGCAAATTTGCTCCTGTATGTTACACATTCATGTGTATGGATGTCTGACGTGATGCTCATTTTCTGTTAATGTATTAAAATCTATTCAAATATCACATAGTTTTTACTTTTCTGTGACAAGGCTTAGTTAGTCTAGGTTGTAAAATGTGCAGGTTGATCGATATGTGTGTTTCAGGGCCGATACAGATTATTACAGATCAAGTAGACCGATAACCAATATTTTGATCTGGTGTAAAAATGAAAATGAATGTCAAAATTAAGAATAACAAGAGCTCTGACAAAAACTTTTTTCAAATGCTTTTAAATTATTTTATCTGCAAATCTGTTTTGAAAATGACAGATACAGATAACCATAAAAATGCTTAATATCGGTGCTGATAATCAGTTGACCCCTAAAATGTCATCTGGTGTAAATCTCTAAAAACATAATGATATTTATAGTTAATCATTTAAAAAAAGAGAAAAAAGGTTATCGATTGAGGAATTCAATGATATATGGTCACATCTTTGATGGTGTAAGAAAAATGTATTTTTTTTTATACCTCATGGATACACCAAATGACATTGTTAGTCATTATCAGTGTTATTGTAGTATTATTTATGTACTATTATAGTATTATTTATTATATTATTATTGCTTAATTTTGGCGCTGATAATCGGTCGTCTCCTAAAACGTCATGTAGTGTAAATCAGTAAAAACATAATGATATTTATAATTAATAATTAAAAAAAGAAACACATAAGTTTATGGATTTTGAGGAATTCTATGATGGTCACATCTTTTTAAAGTGTAAGAAAAATTTATTATTTTATACTTCATGGATACACCAAATGACATTTTTAGTCATTATCAGTGTTATTTTAGTATTATTTATGTACTATTATAATATTATTTATTATACTATTATTATTAGTAATATTTATTTATTACTACTAATAATAGTATAATAAATAATTATACTAAAAAAAATATAAACTATTATTGCTTAATATTGGTGCAGATAATCAGTCGTCCACTAAAATGTCATATGGTGTAAATAACTAAAAACATGATGTTTATAATTAATAATAATAATAATAATTATTATATAAAAAAAGTTTATGGATTTTGAGGAGTTCTAGGATTTATGGTCACATCTTTTCAAGGTGAGAAAAAATGTGTTATTTTATACTTCATGGTTACACCAAATGACATTTTTAGTCATTTTCAGAGTTATTTTAGTATTTTTGATGTACTATTATAGTATTGTTTATTATACTATTATTGCTTAGTATCAGCGCCGATAATCGGTCGACCCCTAAAATGTCATGTGGTGTAAATCACTAAAAACATAATGACATTTATAATTAGTAATTAAAAAGAAAAAAGTGTGGATTTCTAAGGTGTATGGTCAAGGTGTAAGGAAAATGTATTATTTTATACTTCATGGTTACACCAAATGACATTTTTAGTCATTATCAGTGTTATTTTAGTATTATTTATGTACTATTACAATATTTATTAATATTTTGAATTATTTTAGTTTTAGTAATTTTAGTACTTCAACTTATTTTATTTGAATTACTTGCCAATGTTTCTAATTTTTTTTTTAATATTAAGTTTTTCATCTTATTTTTATATTTTAATTCTAGCATTATTTCCATTAACAAACAACTTTTAATAGTTTTTATTAACAACATTGATCATTAGGTCATTCGTTTGGGCCAGAAAATAGTATTAAGTTTATTGAGGTCAGATATTAAACTTAAACATGGAAAATGTGACTTAAACTATATATTTTAATGTTTTTTCCTTTATTTATCATGGACACACTTATATGTCATTGACCCGTATATGTTAATGTATATATTATTACAGTGGGTTTGTCAAGATTACATTCCTCCAACCTTCCTGTATACTTAGCCAGTAACAGTATCTTTAGTGCTGAACAGTGGTGCTTAGAGAACCTATCAGCGTTGACCTAGTGAAAGCAACGCACCATTGCAAAAATATATGGATTTATTTTTCTTCACATTCACACTGTAGAAAAAAAAAAGCGAAGCAAACATTTGCTTTGGTTTCTCACAGTGCGCCAGTCTTCAGCTGCAACAAACATTCAATTCATAGTTTTACTTAGCGGAAATATGCTTTGGAATGTGGCCTTAATCAATTCAAGCAAACCAGGTCAATGGCACATCCTGTTTGGGAAAGAGGGGATAAATGTCCACGATTTGGTTGGGCAGCAGTGAGAGTCAAACAAACCTCATCGTCAATGGCGTAGAGTGCGCCAGTCGTACAGCACCATACATTTGATATGGCGGGGGTCCTTTTTCTCTGGCACAAAGAGGCTACAGTCACGGACCCCCTTTGAAAAGCCACACCACCACCCTGTTTGAAAGCCAGGAAAAATGGCCTCACGTGCTTTCATTTCCCTTCTTTTTTCTCTCCAAATGAAAGCATTGGCGGTTTAGGATCCAATGACCTTTAGCCTGTTAATTACGCCAACTATTCCCTCGAGAGGCTTACCAAAGCTGATGTATGTTATGTTTATGTTAAATATGCATCCTGCCCTTCGACAGGGTCACTTCTTTTAAAACACCCACATTATCAATCTGCCTCATAAGAGCAGTCGGTTATCTTCGCAACCTTTTTGGGTCGACAGAATTCGAATATTTATGTAGCTCAGGATTAATGGCAGGATGGAAGTACATGTAGAACACATTAATTCGACTTAAATATGCATTGTAGCATTTCTAAGTGAATAGTGTGTAAGAACAAAAGAGGTTATCCATATATAGTAATGTAAATAAAACTGAAAAAAAAAAAAAAAAAAAAACATTTATTTAAAAAACTATCAGTAAAATCAGTGTGATGCTTTCATTTAGGCATTACAACATTAAGGCAACACTAGTTTTTTGGCCAGCAAAATTTATTTATTTACAGTTGAAGTCAAAAGTTTACATACACCTTGTAGAATCTTCAAAATGTTAATTATTTTTCCAAAATAAGAGGGATCATACAAAATGCATGTTATTTTTCATTTAGTACTGACCTGAATAAGATATTTCACATAAAAAACATTTACATATAGTTCACAAGAGAAAATAATAGTTGAATTTATAAAAATGACCCAGTTCAAAAGTTTACATAAGCTTGATTCTTAATACTGTGTTGTTACCTTTATGATTCACAGCTGTTTTTGTTTAGTGATAGTTGTTCATGAGTCTCTTGTTTGTCCTGAACAAGTTAAACTGTCTGCTGTTCTTCAGAAAAATCCTTCAGGTTTCACAATTTCTTTAATTTTTCAGTATTTTTGTGTATTTGAACTCTTTTCCAACAATGACTGTATGATTTTGAGATCCATCTTTTCACAGTGAGGACAACTGAGGGACTCATATGCAACTATTACAGAAGGTTCAAGCACTTACTGATGCTCCAGAAGGAAACACAATGCATTAAGAGCTGGGGGGTGAAAACTTTTAAAAATTTTAGATCAGAGTAAATTTAACTTATTTTGTCTTCTGAAAAACATATAAGTGTTTGGTCCACATCTTCTGTAGGTTCTGAAGGGCAGTACTAAATGGAAAAAAAAAGATATTTAGGCAAAATAAGAAAAATGTACAATTCTTCATTCATTTCAAAAGTTTTCACCCCCCGGCTCTTAATGCATTGTGTTTCCTTCTGAAGCATCAGTGAGCATTTGAACCTTCTGTAATAGTTGCAGCTCTTCCAAGCTTTATAATGGCAGTGAATGGGTGTTCAGTTTTTGTAGTCAAACAAAACCGTGTCTATAAATCATAAAAAAGTACTCGACATCGTCTAGAGGGTTAATAAAGACCTTCTAAGGTCGATGTGTTTGTGTAAGAAAAATATCCATATTTAAAACTTTATAAGCTGTAATCTATAGCTTCTGCTAACTATCGTACGTGTGTACATAGCGTGGGACATAGGCAACGCAATGACAAACGCAGAAGTGCAGAGGAAAAAAAACAAAACAAAACACTGGTCACGAATTAGAAGTACAAAACAAGGATTTGTAAAGAAAAATGTTGGAGGATTTCGATATTAAGCCAGGAGGAGACTGATTTTACTTTGCTGTGAACAAAACTTGGTTGTCGCAAGACTAGCATACGCTACGCCTATGTTATCCGCTGGAACGCCACTTTTTTGGGAATGCATGTACGACACTTTAGCGGGAGCTAGAGATTACAGTTTATAAAGGTAAATATGGATATTTTTCTTACACAAATGTCTTTTCTCTTCAGAAAGCCTTTGTTAACCCTCCAGAGCTGTGTGGAGTACTGTTTATGATTTATGGACGCAATTTTTCGGGCTTCAAATTCTGAACACCCATTAAAAAGCTTGAAAGAGCCAGGACTTTTGTATTCATCTGAAAGAGTCATAAATACTTAGAATGGCTTGAGGGTATGCAAATCATGGGGTAATTTACATGTTTGGGTCAACTATATCTTTAATAAAAGCTTTTGTCGACGTCAAATCAATATTACAAACTTTTTGTACCGTGGAGGACTGAAAAAACTACACTATTTAAAAAAAAAATCGATCAATAAAATCAAAAAAAGTTTTTGCTTGGGCATTACAAGCTTTTTGTCGTCAGACAGAATTTACTTATGTATGTAGGGCAGAGGATTTACGGCGGGACGGAAGTACATGCAGAACACATTAATGCGCTTAAATATAGATTCTTGCGTTTCTAAGTGGACTGCGGCCACATGCGGCAGAACAAAAGAGGGAAGGTAGGGAGCTGAAATGGCTGCGCGTCCCAGCTGGAAGGTGCCGGAGGGCATTCGCTTTGAGCCACGACGCCTGGTGTCCAGATGTTTAGTGGCTGTGTCCATGTTCACTGGCTCTGCAGTCTGCTGAAATCCAGGCTTCACTGCACTTTACTGCAGTGCCGGCACGGGGACACCGGCTCGGCCAGTGGAACTCACATGCCAGTCTGTAAACCATGCGTATAGCCCACTGTTTTATTATGCTGAGCTGTTTATTTTACAATAGAAGAACATTTTTCCAGGTTTGTTAAACGTGTGGCTTTTTTCACCCTTTGTTTATCAATGGAACCCGATCCCGACCCTCCCTTTTTTTCCCAATACAGTAGCCAGGGTGACATTTAGTCAAGGTGGTAACCATGACTACAAGATTATTCCGCTTTGGCTTTACCAGATGTCCTTGTTCTGTAGATACAGCGTTTACTCGTGTTTGTGACCTCCAAGTCAAATTTGCTTTGTCAGACGGGTTATTTTGTCTCGGCGTGTTTGTACAGTTCATTCTTGCATGCTGTATTTTGGAATTTAGTGTTCACGCTTATCCTTGGAATTGATGCGATTTCCTTCTAAGGGGGGATAAGTACAAGATAAGTCATTGTTTATTGTTAAAAGTCATGGTGTTTACCACTACATAATTGTTGCTGTAATACAGAAGACGTGTAGACGCGTTCCCCGCGGGGCAGAAGGACCGGTCAGTTTAGCACAGTGGCGTCCTGCCCCTCCTTCTCCCCCTCAGACTAGTGTCACATTTCTAAAAGGTGGATCAGCCCCTCCACCTCACATGGAGTTCAGCACATTACCGCCCATTAAGCTGTCTCACTCTCAATGGGGGCTTTTTTTGCCGTGAGCCTGATTTATTCCTTTAATCCTGAGTCACCCAAATGCTTTGTCATTGACCAACTGCTGGCAAATGGAAGTGGACCAAACACTAGCAAATGTCTGTCGCGAGGATTTTTTCCTTAGGGATGTGCTGGTATTAAAATTCAGGCCGATACCAATAAGCTGATTTATTTTTTTCATGAGATTTTTCATGTGGCTGTCATTAATTTTATTATTATTATTATTATTATTATTATTATTATTATTATTATATGTGACCCTGGACCACAAAACCTTGTAGTCTTAAGTAGCACGGGTATATTTGTACTAATTGCCAAAAATACATTGTATGGTTCAAAGTGATCAATTTTTCTTTTGTGCCAAAAATCATTAGGATATTAATTAAAGATCATGTTTCATGAAGATATTTTGCAAATTTCCTACCGTAAACTTAATTTTTGATTAGTAATATCTAATATACTAAGAACTTCTTTTGGACAACTTTAGAGGCGAATTTCTCAATATTTTATTGTTTAAAACAATGTTGTGATGCCTAAATTGATTTGACATTGAAGTGAATTAATATTGATTTTTAAAACTGATTTAAAAAAATATTAGTGCAGGTTTTTTTTTTTTTACATATTTATTTCTATATATTTACCATATTTATTTATGGACATATATTTATTCTGATATCTGCTCAAGGAAAATTCTATATACAATATACAATAAAATATTTTAGATTGTTGTTGTTGTTGTTGTTGTTGTTGTTGTTGTTGTTGTTGTTGTTGTTGTTGTTGTTGTTGTTGTTGTTGTTGTTGTTGTTGTTGTTGTTGTTGTTGTTGTTATGGTATTGCTATCTAAAAGAAAAATACTAAAATCAATAGTTAAAGTCAATAGTAAATTTAAAAACAATTTTGTGATGTCTAAATTAAATTGACATTTGATAAAGTGAATTATTAATGGTTTTATTAACTGATTTTTAAAATGTACAGTATGTGTATTTTTTTATTTACATTATTTATTTACATATATTTACAATATTTATGGAAATATATTTATTGTGATATCTGCTAAATGAAAAGGACAGTTTGAATACAATACATTTTGATGATGATGATGATGATTATTATTATTATTATTATTATTATTATTATCTAAAAGGAAAACTAAACACTAAAATCAATCATTAAAATCAATAGTAAATTTCAAAACAATGTTGTGATGCCTAAATTAAATTGATTTGACAGTGACAAAGTGAATTATTAATTGATTTTTATTAATGATTTTAAAAAATTAAGTGTAGTTTTCTTGTTTTTACATTATTTAATATTTATTTACATATATTTACAATATTTATTTAAGATTTGATTTAATATATTTATTATAATATCTGCTAAAAGAAAAATTTAGTTTGAATAAAATAATATTTTTCTATATTATTATTGTTGTTGTTGTTATTTTTATTATTGTTGTTATTATTATATGATTATTATTATTATTATTATTAATAATAATAATTATTGTTATTATTATTATAATAATAATTATTATTATTATTATTTTTAGTGGCATTTTGTTGTAAGATTTGAAGACTATCTCTCTATCTATCTATCTATCTACACTACAGTAATATTGCACAAAAGATACTATTAATAACACAATCATACAATTTAATAGTAATAATAATATATTGAAAATTGATAGATACTAATTAAAAAGAAATGAATAACTGCTGTAGTCTAATATATTATGCTTCTTCTCAAACATTTTCTTATCAGTTCTTTCTGTTCTGCATCTGTGGAATACAATTCAGTTCCCAGGAAATCTCAGCATTTCATGGTCTCCCACACAGAATCCAAGATTTTCTAATCAGCTTTATCAAATCACGATGTTATTGTAGTTATGTAACATTTGTGAGCTCCAGATATTGCTCAGTCAGACTCAATCAACAGTCTTGAAATGTAATTGCCTCCATTGCTTCCTCTGAGATTTTCTAATTAGGCCAAATGTCCAGCTGTGTTTAAGGAGATGTAGTTCAGCAGAACTGTTACAAGCATGTTAATGTCACTTGGCACCTGGGGCTTACAGACGCTTTCAAGTGTGCTCCACTTTGCATGTCACTGCTGACTAGTGCATTGGTAACACATTGGAAAGCCAAGACGACCTCCCAATAGGACTCGACTCTGAATTCCTGACATTTAAGACCATCATGTCACAATACGCCTTATTATGGATCCGGATCATTGTATGTAATGCCGTAAGTCTATCCCTCATGGGTGTTTAGAGACGTGAAAGTGGAGTTTAAAGGATCACAATGGCCCTTTGTCCAGAAAGCTCTCACCCCTTGAATGTTGACTCCAAGACAACATGTGACCCCCTTGCATTTGGGTCATTTCATCCAATTTAGTCGTCTCATGTGAAGACGCTAACACTAGCTGAGGTGGAATTCCTCCTACAGGCATACACATATGAATTAGTGTCTGGCAAGGGCATGATCTGAGGTTCATTCACAGTCAGGGACGAGCTTTTTCAGCCTTTTGGCCTTGTAGAGTGGCCTGTAGCCATAACTCTGAGATATTTAGATAAGCTTTTAGTGCCTGCAAGAATTTCGTTGTCTTTTGAGCAAAGGGAGGTTACGAAAGTGTCAAAACCTTGCATGTTACCAGCATGTATGTATACATATGTGAGTGAAGTTGAGTCTGTCTGTTGAAGTATACATGACACAATGTGTAACTGAGCTACATCCATATTATCTAGGATTATCTAGGATGCTTAGTCACAAAACATGTCCATTTCAGTCATACTAAAAGCATTTACATGACAATTTAAAAAGGTTGTTTTAGTCTGAGTTGAATAAAACTGTTGTAATTACACTTAGTTTGTCCATAACAGGTAATGTATATAAATTACATATTTTTAAAATGGGCTAGTCAGTGAGTTACCTCAAGAGCCCTATCTCCTGTCAATCGGGATACAACGGGGTGCAAAAGTGGCAAAGAAATTGATGGTTGTTTTGATTAATGGTTGGAAAACTTTTAGAAGTATTAATAACACGAAACTACTTCTTTACCTGGACAAATAAACCAACTGTAAACGGCCGTTAACAGAAGCTAGAGGTGCTGAAGATGAATGCAAAGAGGATAAAATAGAGGGTTTGCACTTACATCACGGTTTGGTCAGTTACCCAGATGCGCAGCCATGTTGGAGATACACGGATGTAGACAACAGCATGGATTGCACGGGTAATGTACTACTGAATACGTTGTTCTGCTAATTTATGCTGTCTAAACCACAGAAAAAAACGTGTGGAAGCTGCTAAATCATATAGAAAAGGACGCAATAAGCAGGAAAGGGTGCAATATTTTGACTAGCTAATGTTAATAGGTGGTAAAGATACGTGCAAACAGTATTAATTAAGATATTTGCCTAATATTTCACCTACCTGACCAGAAATGATAAGAACAAGCACAAATGTTGTCAAGATTCTTGCCTTGGAAATCCTGCTTCAGTCCAACCACAAACGCCGTTTGTTCCTCAGACAGTTTTTTTGCACTTTTCTCCTTGATTTGTTATAACTTTTATCAGTCTGTAGTCCAAATGTTTTTTCCTGGTCCGATCGATTAGTACAGCCCAAAACATGACAATATTTGACCATTTTCAGCAGCAATAATCAGCAAAATATGCTAGTTGTGTTTGGTTCAGTTGCATTGTTTACATTCACTGGCACAGATATAGCCGTCTGACGACGCGTCGTGAAAACACTCTGCTGTAGCAGGCAGATCAAACTCACTGTTTACAATGCTCGAAATATTGGAAGCAAATCCTAAATACTGAATTAGGGGTGTGGGTTTATATGAATGTATCACTGAGGGGAACTAACTGTGAAAAGTTTTGATATTTTCTTTTTTTATCTTACCTTCATATAATGCATATCCATGTAGTATTTAAAAGCACATCGCTGCTTTGTTTACAGCAGTAACTAATGAACGTAACCAACGTTTACGGTTTTCCATGTTGGCAGAGAGTAAATTTGCGTCTCATTCAATCAGTCTGTTATTTTTGTTTTATGAAGTTGTTTTAAGTAGCATAATTTCACAAAGATAAGGTCTGACCATTCAGTTTTTCCTCTGTATAATTTCAAAATGTAATCTAATTTACATTAACAGCTGCTCATACATGTAGCATGTTTGTTTGGATCATGATTAAAATGCAGTGGTTCTGCAACTGCATTCTCATTCATATAAAAGCATGGACATAAACAGATTTAGTTTTATTTTATTTATTTATTTTTTTTGTCATTTGGTCAAACCTCCCAGCAGTATATTTATTAATAATTCACTTTTTATGTGTATGATTTCAGTTCATTTTAGTTTAAGTTTTAGGTTTTTTATGCGTTTTTTCCACTGATCTATATATAATGTTGTCTATGTCAGTGGTTTTGTCGTTTTATTTATTATTTTTTTAATTATATATAGCTTTAATTTATTTTTATTTCAGGTATGTATCCGGGATGTCTCTTCTTTTCCCAGACACTTGCATCTTTGACAGCAGTTATTTATCCAGGTCAGTTTTTGGTCATGCAGCTCCACGCTGACTTCCACAGTATCTGCAGTTGCAATCCAATCAGTGCAAGTCTGATAAAGCAGTCTCAATCCTCTTAGAAAAGAAGCTCCTGCTCCTTGACAAGGGACTGAGTTGCCTGGGTAACTCCATTTTTTTTTCCCAGCGCTCGTTCGGATATCCGTCCTATATTGTCCTCATCTTTGTTCGGGGTGCCTTTCTGAAATATAACCCCCTCTCTTTTTATGGCCTCTCCAGCAGTTGTAGGGTTAATGTTTAGCTGCAGCCGTTGGAGGAGGGAGAGACACTCAGAGGAGAGGTGGGGGGCTGGCCCACAGCTGTTGTAGTAGGCTGGGTCTATTGGGGTAGGATGCCTGCCTCACACTCCCTTGAACAATGGGAGGACATGGAGGCCACTGCAGACAGCAGAGACAGTTTCCTCGCACTTGCCTAAGGACAGGCACTGTACTTCAAGTATAACGTGAGGAGGGTTTCCAAAGAGGAACGCTAAAAAATCAGCAACGGTTTCTTTGTGGCGTTTGCGGATCCTGCTCCCGTGTCTCACTCGCATTTGCCTTGCATGGGCTGCACTGAATAGTCTGGGATGCTCTGACTGGAATTAAAGGTAATTTTATGCATAGCAGTTCGCAGTGCTGGTTTTTAGCCACGGCTGAATCCCGTCTGCATGTTTCTTGCTGTATTTCAGTGACTTGTGCTAGCAGGCACTTTGTCAGGAGTGTGTTTTGTGGAGATCAGATTTGGCTTAGTATGGAATAACTATGCAGCTTCACGGTAGTCTATACAAGATATTTGTATACATTATCTTGCAGCATTAATGTTTAGGACGTTGCAGGTCGGTCACTGATGATTTCGTATGCTAATCACTCAGAACAATTTGCTTAAGCCGGCGTAGCGTGATGAAACAACCCATACAAGTTTTCCCTGTCCAGGAAAACAGCTGATGCCATTTTTAAATGGACTATTAAAAAGTCTATTGCGTCGCCATCTAGGTTAGACAAGCAGTTGCATGCTAAAATGTTAATAAACACAAGTCTGTTTGCATTGGATAAGGAACAACATGGCTTACATCCTTCAGTGTGACGCCTGAAGGACTCATTGTTTGGGTGTAAGTGATTACCTTATTTAACTCAAAGCCAACTGTAAGTAATTGAGAATTAGATTGGAGTTCATTCACAGTTAGTCTGCGAATCCAAATAGTCCTTGAAGGAGCCGGAGCTTTTGCTTAGCCCTCTTTTAAGTGTGTTCAGGCAGCTCATGCTGCAGTCAAGGCCGTGAAAATGTAGACAGCGTACTTCTAGATAGGTGCACTGCCGCAAAGGACAACAATAGTGCATGAGTCTGCAGATGCCTGCGTGGTAACTTTGCTGAGAAACATGGCTTGGCTTTTATGTTTTGTGCAAAATGGAGGACTAGAGAGTCCATAAACATTTTGGGGGCGCCTCTGCTGTCACTGCTGCGACAGTTGGAGTGGACGAATAATCTTTAAAGCACACTGAAAATTGCAATGGAAATCTTTACCCCAGCTGCATAAACCTGCATTATTAAAGATTTTATATATTTAATGCCACATTCAGGAATAGAAGCTGCCACGCCGTACTTCAGAGACTCTTTATCCCCGGAATAATTTACATCAAAGAGAAAAAATAATGCCCTTAGGGACTTGATGGAGGGTCTAGATGTTTGTTTGCTTTGCCACCAAGTGCTTTTATTCGTTATAACTCTATTCAATGCATTTGCATACTGTGTGTTTCCTCTGTCTCCCTGATTGATCATTTTATCAGCTCGTAAATCATGCGAAAAGATCAATAATTGGGTTATGAAGGTGTCTGAGGGCTCTGTGCCCATTGTGCAGGGTGTGAATAATCAGAGACCGTCTCTGCAGATGCCGATTGGCTGCTTCTTAATAACTCCTCGAGTGTGGGGGATGGAGGCGGAGCTCCCAGCACATTTTGGGATCCCATAGAGCCCTACTTCTGTTTGATTGCCTTCACACTGGCTTTATTCCACCCCTCCGAGCCATCCAGGGCCTCCCCCAACATCCACTTTCCCCTTTTTTATCGACACTGGTGTAAATCCTAATTTGCATTATTCGAGATATCATTCGCAACTGTAAGAGGTCACCCCTCCTACAAATGCAAAATGACAAGCGGATCCATGGCAGCCATTCATCCATTCATGGTTTATTGGTGAAGCCAGTGGAAGAAACATGGATTTTTTTTTTTTTTAATTTCTTTAAAGAATAAGTACTGATTGTACTATTAATTACCAGATTCAAATAGTTTAATATTGACTCTGGACCACAAAAAGAGTCTTTAAGTGGCACGGGTATTTGTAGCAATGGCCAAAAATACTTTGTATGGGTCAAAATTAATTAATCAATTTTTCTTTTATGCCAGAAATCATTAGGATTTATGTAAAGATCATGTTCCATGAAGATATTTTGTAAATTGCCTACTGTAAATATATCAAAACTTAATTTTTACTAATATGCATTGCTAAGAACTAAATTTGGACAACTTTAAAGTTGATTTTTCTCAATAATTAGATTTACCACTCTCCAGATTTTCAAATAGTTTTATCTCAGCCAAATATTGTCGTATCCTAACAAACATACAAAGATTATTTATTCAGTCTTCAGATGATGTATAAATCTCAATTTAAAAAAATTGACCCTTATGACTGGTTTTGTGGTCGTGGACCACATATGAGTAATTTTATTCCATGGTAACAATATAGTTATTTTTGTTTTAAATAAGGTCTTTATGAGATCAAAAAAAATTGATACCAACGAAATGTCATAATTCTTGTCACCAGTGTCAATATCACAAAAAAGTGTAATACTAGCCTAAACAAAAAAAAATAAAAAAAACTCAAGCTCACTAAATATGAGTAAACAGTCAGCAATTAAATAATAATAAGAAACTAATTACAAGCAATAGGACAAAAAAATCTGCAGTAGAACAAATAAATAAGAAATGCTACATACATTGTATGAAGTAATGAAATGTATAAAAACACTCCATATTCTTCACTGTGTGAATTAAACATGTATTTCTTTTTATTAAAGTGATTTAGTCAAGAACAGTGAGATATTTTCTCTTATTCGTTATTTGATTAACATGAATGACAGACAGCAGGAATATCAGACTGCTGTCACTTTAAGAGCTGCCCGGATCCAATATACTGTTACACATGTGTTTGCTTTTTCAGCTGTCTGCTTTCACTTGCAAATACAGGCATTTTGACACACAAAAGTGTGTGTTTTTAACCGTTCAAGGCTTATAAAGCAGCAAAATTAACTCAAGTTCAGTACTTGCGCACTCTATGAGCACCGTCTTCATGTTTGCACTCTCAGCGTGCATATAGTGAAATGATTGCATTTTTTTTGTTTTTTTTTTAACCGCAATGCTTAAAACGTGTAAACGATACGTTTTGGTGACCATGTAGCACAGCATCACGTGAGCGTGTAACTGCGACCCAGACAGCACATGTACATCTGCAAGATGTCTGTTAAAGATCACTTGATCTGGAAAGCATCTGCTGTGTACGGACATCTGACAGACGTCTGCAAGATGTCAGTTTTCCATATATTCTGAATCATAAACATCTAATGGACGTCTACTTGACATCTGATAGGAAATGTCCTATAGACGTATTGCAGATGAGCAAACATTCTAACAAATACGTCTTGCACATGTAAATGCATCAAATAGTCTCCATGATGTACATATGCTATCAGGGGGTTGACAAATTTCTACCTGTTAATCGTGTCTATTGCTATATCGCCCACCACTAATTGCTCAAAGTATATAAATTACATTTATTAGAAGGCATGTGGTTGTGATCTTTCTGCTGGTCTTGACGCCCTTGTCTTTTACAGATAGGCGTGTAAATAAATGCCTGTGGTTCAGTGCACGATGGTTAAAAATAAATTTGACATTGTGTGCGATCGAAAACTCCTTCGTCCTTCTTCCTGATTAAGCAGACGCTCTCCTCATCATTCGATCAACCTCTCTAGAAGCTGTGTGTCCTCTACATTGTCAGATAAGAGTGCCTCTCTTGTGTTTGATATATCTAGCAAAAGAGACAGTGGCCTCTGGTGTCTGACTTCGCCATGTTTTGTCGTAGTCTCGTCTCAGAGCGTAGCTTTGATTTCTAGTCTTAGTCACATTCTGTAGACTTCTCTCCTCTGGGCATCATACCAAGCCAGTGACTCAGAAGTATGTGAGAATATAAGTCCTACCAACGTTAACAGTAGTCTCTCAGAAGCTTAGCTTCAATAAATGTACTGCTTTACAGACAAATGAGTTTGGGGCCCTGTTTTGGGTACGCCACAGTGCTTTATTGCTATGTTTACTATACAGAATATCAGTGGATTAAGGGGCTTGCATTGTGCTTGTGCGCTGCCAAGAATCCTGTTGGCATGGGTGCTTGTTTGCCTCTGTTTTTGCTTGTCGCTAAAACCGACTCCACTATGCTATGGTATATAGAGCAGGGCTGTAAGCATCCTAGATGTTATGGCGGGTACATCCACCCACGCTGTTCAGAATAGTGGTTGATTTTTCTATGCATGATTCTGAAAGGGACAGTTCACCCAAAAATGTCAATTACCCACCCTCATGTCGTTCCAAACCCATAAAATCTTTGTTCATCTTCAGAACACAAATTAAGATATTTTTGATCAAATATGAGAGCTTTGATCCCTGCATAGACAGCAATGCAACTACCATGTTCAAGGCCCAGAAAGGTAGTAAGAACATTGTTAAAATGTGACATCAATGGTTCAACCTTAATTTCATGAAGCTTCGAGAATAGTTTTTGTGTGCAAAGAAAACAAAAACGCTTAATTAAAAATATCTTCATTTGTGTTCTGAAGATGAACGGACTTACGGGTTTGGAACAACATGAGGGTGAGTAATTAATGACAGAATTTTCGTTTTTGAGTGAACTATCCCTTTAAGTTTAGGGCCAGATGCAAACTGATGCTAATCTCCTTACAAGAGCACAGAGGATTAGCCCTGTTCTACTGAACACAGTACTTCAGTTGTGTTTAAGAAGTGACTGCACTGTAGCTAAGGCCATTAGCTGTCAATAAATGCAGATGTATTTATTTATTTACTCTGAAAATTAAGCTTGAACCACTGGTTTGGTTGACCATCATGATTCAGTGTTAGTTAGTCCAAACATGTCTTAAGGAATGTTGGATGTTGTCTCTCTGGGGACTTTTGAGGAAGGTCCAGAAGTACAGTAGCAATGGAGGGGAATTTTTTTGACTGGCAGTCATCTCTCCAGTGACAATATTATCATAAAGACTCTAAAATAGGCTTTTGAGGATATGTTTTATCAGAATCAGCTTACCCATACATTTTTTATTGCTTGCAAGTGATTCATAGATGAAAAGGGAAGATGATCGAGGCTGGTGGAGATCCTCTTGAGGTTTTGCCCAGCCCTGGCCTCCAGCATTCGGAAAAAACGGTCAAGCATTAACAGCATGGGGTAAAAATGCAGAGACATGACGGAGTTCTAGCTAATCCAGTATTGTAAATGTTGTGAAACAGATATGTCATCACTCACGCATAATATGTAGAATTGACTTCCTTGTAGCTCGATATTATCTTTATCTTACAACTCTTTTAGACAGACGCATACGAGGACTCGAGCGTGACACAGTGAAATCTAAAGGGATGTTTTATTTAGGTTTTTCTTTTCAGACAAGAACAAAAGTACTAACCTGGAATACCGGTTAGTTCTACTCCTCTAGCTATATTCACTCTACAGAAGGAATATCATTTAAACTTTTTAAGGTATTAAAATTCAAGCGTTTTCCCCAAGGCATTGGATTTTCACTATATTCATTTCTTGGTGAGTTTTTGGCTACTATTTATTATTTTTTTTTTCAGTTATTATTTTAAATCGATAATTTGTGTGTTTATCTACAGTCGAGGTTTATCTACAATCTGCAAAATGTTAATTGGTTTACCAAAATAAGAGGGATTACACAAATGCATGTTATTTTTTTTTAGTATTGAACTGAATAAGAAATTTCACATAAAAGATGTTTACATATAGTCCACAAGAGAAAATAACAGAATTTATGAAAATGACCACGTTCAAAAGTTTACATACACCTGATTCTTAATACTGTGTTGTTACCTGAATGATCCACGGCTGTGTTTTTTTTGTTTAGTGTTAGTTGTTCATGAGTCCCTTGTTTGTCCTGATGAGTTAAACTGTCTGCTGTTCTTCAGAAAAATCCTTCAGGTTTTTCAGTGTTTTTGTGTATTTGAGTATGTATTGTGTATATTACAGAAGGTTCAAATGCTCATTGATGCTTCAGAAGGAAAAATTATGCATTAAGAGCCGGGGGGTGAAAACTTTTGAAATTGAAGATCAGGGTAAATTTAACGTTTGTCTTCTGGGAAACACGCAAGTGTCTTCTGTAGCTTCTGAAGGGCAGTACTAAATGAAAAAAATATGATATTTAGGCAAAATAAGAAGAATCTACACATCTTCATTCTGTTCAAATGTTTATAGCCCTGGCTCTTAATGCATCATGTTTCCTTCTGGAGCATCAGTGAGCCTTTGAACCTTCTGTAACAGCTACATATGGGTCCCTCAGTTGTCCTCAGGGTGAAAAGATGGATCTCAAAATCACACAGTCATTTTTGGAAAGGGTTCAAATACACAAAATTGTTGAAAAATCTAAGAATTTGTGGGACCTGAAGAATTTTTCTGAAGAACAGCAGGCAGTTTAACTCATTCAGGTAACAACACAGCATTTAAGAATCAAATGTGTGTAAACTTTTGAACTTTATGTGTGTGAAATATCTTATTCAGGTCAGTACTAAATGCTTATTTTGGTAAAATAATTAACATTTTGCAGATTCTGCAAGGTGTATTTATTAAACATTTGGTGCATTGGCAGTAAATTTTTTTTATAGGATTTGTAGATGGATTAAATTCAGGATTTTAATTATGATTGATCACTTATGTATCTATTTTTATTGTAAGTAATTGTGGATAACAGTTTCTTCTGTATGAAAAATGTAAATGCTTCCGTTCTGCATGGCTTAATGTATGACAGTAACGCTACAAATACATCTTCCTCTATCAGAAGGCTATGCCTTGTGTCTTTTTGAAAAGACTCTGTCATGTGAAAGGAGCCTCCTGGCACCGCAGGAACTAGCAGCTCTATAGTGTGGCCCGGAGCCTGTCAAATAGTGCCGTCTTTACTGTTAAAACAGAGCAGTGTTCTCTGACCCGCTGCACCCTGTCAACCCTCTAACCCCAGTAGCGTTTGTATTCATTTACTTCCAGATATGGAGCTTCCATTTAAGCTATTCACTCACGTTAGATGTCTATAGATAAGCTTGCTACATAAATGAGCACACAGAATACTTAGAGGATCAATAATGAATAAGTCCCGTAACCATATTGATTTTTAGATTCGGTTTTAATGTGATAGTCCATCCGCTTACTACATCCGGTGTTCATATTGAAGGTCAAATGTATGGTATAGTGCAGTGGTGGGAATAGGTGGATGACGGTGACTGGAAGCTGGAAGCCCTGCACGGCCCTTGTCCAACAGCTTATCAGAGTTCTCGGCCAGAGTCCGACCCGAGCCCGTCTTTTTTCCCCCCTTTAACAAAACAGCTTATACTACTGTTTCAGTTGTTAAAATAGTTCAGTTTTGTATGTAATGGCAAAGTGATTATATTGCGTTTTGTTTTTTGAGTAAGTTAATTTAGAAAAACGTTTGAAGCATTTTTTGTTTGTTTTTTTAAAGTGACCAAGCAGCCAGCGGAAGACTGATAATAATCTCAAATCATCACGACTTGCCTAAAATAAAATCAGTATATATAAAACAGTTCAGGTTTAAAACAATGTTAGTTTAAACGTTAAACCTAGATAAATGTATGCAATTAGGCGCATCTCCAATCATTTTTTCCTGAGAGTGGAAGCTAAAGCTGCTTTGCAGGACATGGAGGCGCCAGTGTGATCACTTTCATTATTTCATTGGAAACTATTTAAAATATTCCGTCATTTTTGCCCATTAAGGTAAGAGTAATACATCATTTGGAACTGTAAAGGGTCTACTTTTATTTGTGTGCGCTCACAATATCAACAAAACGTTGCAAACGGTGCTTTTATAAAATAAAGAAAACAAACATAATGCGCTTTCTGTCGTCTCAGCAGGAGGGAATATATACCTCACAGACATGATAAATATATCTATAGAAAGTTTTAAATTATTACTTAACGAAATAAAATAAATCGAAAACAAAAACTCTTTTATTATGTAATCTGTAAAAATGCATTTCAGAGTCAGGATCGGCAACTTCATCCTTGCGACACTGACTCAGAAAACACTAGTTTATTAATAAATAATTAAAAAATCTCTTTGCTATGAACTATGACATGAAAACTATGACGTGAAAACTGTCCCGAAGCCCAGCCTTAGGCGCGTAAAAAAAAAGTCGGGGCCCGCCGGGCTCGGGCTGAAATGCAGGGCTCTAAAGCTGCTGTTGTGGTATAGTTCGACGATAAGGACATTGACACAGGAGAAACATGTTTAAATTATATTTTGATATCACTCAGAATTTGTTTAGTATAATGGTATATTGGTTAATGGCTTCAACGTACAAAGCGAAATTGGGGTAATGGGAAAAATTCTTGGTTTGCCAAGCAGGTTTGTCCACCATATTTTTTTAAAACACGTCTTTGAGCACGGTTTTGACGTCTTAGTTTAAATGCAGGTCAAGAGGATCTGATTCTGCGCCCCAGTCAGTAAGTCAGTAGGTCGCGAATCTGCGTGATGGCTGGAATCCTCTAGTGTTTTCAGACCTCTCCTGTCTAATCCATTCTGATGACACTATTAGTGAAGATGTGTCCTGCCAGGGACTCAAGTCCTGCTTACTCACTCCCAGCTGTCTTAAAGACTCGCTAATCGCGCTAACTCTTTTACGTCGAGATTAAAAGGCACACCGCTGGTGTGTTCTGTAACAACACCAAGTACACCAGAATGTTTGGAAAGTTGATTTACAGGTTGTTTAACCAGTTGTTTACAATATGTGAACGCAGTGGTTAAAAAAGCAAGAATCTGAAACTCTTTTTAAAGGTGGGGTGTGTAATTTCTGGTTCATTAGCACACCAAAGAGAATTGCATTAATAATGTGTCTTCAAACAAGTTTCGCCAAACACTCCCCTCATCTTCAATCGGTTGGACAAACAGACAGCCCTGCCCCAAACTTACAGTGTTCTCTGTGTATTTAGTATTGTCGACATTAAAAAAACACTTGACAAGCTCAAAGAGTGATTATAAGAATAGCGCTTTTCTTTCACTCAGAGTGGTTTACATAGTGTGAGGACAGAATGAAAAAGTTTTTGTCTCTATTTTAAAAACTTTTTATCTATCTCTTCGTTTTTGTTAGGTGGAGACAATGTCGGAAGAGGCCCAAAATAGAGTAGATGAGGACTTTGAGTCTGAGGAGGGTGATCTGGAGTCCTATCTAGAAGAAGAGAGCAGCAGTGAGCTTCTGGAGCGAGTGAGAGAACTTCAAGTAAGTACCATATACTTTCACAGAGAGTAGAGTTTTGTTTACTTTTCTCCCTGTTTAAACTGTTCTATTTTTGTATAGGCCGAGAACTCTGCCCTTTCATTAGCAAACGAGAGTCAAAGAGAAGCATATGAGCGATGCTTGGACGAGGTGAGTTCCTTACCAACCCATGCATTTGCCTTCCTGTGGAGGTTTTGCAATGTTTTTGCCTAATGCAGAAGCCAGTTAGATAGGAAGTATTTTATGTTTAATTTATGTGTTCATTTTTAGGTCGCCAACCATGTTGTCCAAGCTTTGCTCAATCAAAAGGTAAAAAACTTCATCTGAACTACAGAGTCTAAAGAGTTTTTATATTTTATTCATATTTATTCATGAATTATTATAAATTATTGAATTATTAAATCATTGATAATTTTGCATGTATATTTTATAAGTGCTATACATATTCTAGTCATGTATTTTTTAAATGTTTTTTAAAAAGCTGTGGACTTTACTTTTAGGATCTCCGAGAGGAATGCATTAAGCTGAAAATGCGTGTGTTTGATTTGGAGAGGCAGAACAGAACACTGTGTGAGCTCCTGCAGGAGAAACTGCACAGTCAATCATGTGTACATCAGCAGGTAAATGATTAAATCCGTCAACATATGTGACCCTGGAGCACAAAAACAGCCATAAGGGTCAATTTTTTGAAACTGAGATTTATGCATTATCTGAAAGCTGAATAAATAATCTTTCCATTTGATGTATATTTTGTTAGGATACAACTATTTGAAAATTGCAAAAAAAATCTAAATATTGCGAAAATCGCCTTTAAAGTTGTCCAAATGAAGTTCTTAGCAATGCATATTACTGTTCGAAAATTAAGTATTGATATATTTACGGTAGGAAATTTATAAAATATCTTCATGGAACATGATCTTTACTTAATATCCTAATGTTTTTTGCATAAAAGAAAAATCAATCATTTTGACCCATACAGTGTATTGTTGGCTAATGTTACAAATTTACCTGTGCTACTTATGACTGGTTTTGTGGTCCAGGGTCGCATATGATGACAAAATGCACAGTGCTGGCCCGGTTTGTTTTTCACAAAACATTCTTCAAAGTCCACAGGGATGTCCTATTATGTTTGTTTGCAAAGTGAAGAAAATGGCTCAATTAACGTCTTCCTGTTTAATTTTCCTGGGCTGCATGGGCAGCATTTTTTTTCTATGTAACTACAAGGAATTTGTGTGTAAACAGGCAAAAAAAATTCCCTTGTTGTGCATGCATTGTTGTGATACATGAAGTGTTTTGCATAATCCAAAAATTGATTCATATAATAAGAAGCTTAAAGCTTACCTGATGTGTCTTATCAAAGCAGCCAGGACCCTGTCTGGAGCACATTGGCGAGCTGCAGCACAGTGAATCTAACAAACTGATTGAGGCTCAGAGGAATGCACAAGCCAAGGTAAGAGCCGTACACAAAGTCTTTGTTGAATCAATCTTGTATGACAACTTTACCTCATCCTTATGATTTGGTTCCGCAGGGAAACAGCGAATGTGCACAAAATTGCATACCAGAGACCCAAGGTTCATCCACGTCCATGGAGGCCATGTCTCCATTCTTGAAGAAGAAAGCACACATTTTAGAGGTCCTCCGCAAGCTTGAAGAAACAGATCCGCTTCGGTACCACCGTTCCTCTGGCATTCCCTCGATCTGTGACTATAGCCAGGCTCTTGCCTCTAAGGAGGCTGTATTAGCCTGCAGAGACAATTCATCCAGGTGCAATGCACCCAAAGCACATTGTTCCCATTCCTGTCCAGATGTTTGCACACATCAGCATTTGAATGGAGGAGAGCACAGCAATGTAAAATGTGGTAGTTGTAGCACATGCCTGATGCTGTCCAATAAAGATTCAGTCAGCTTAGCCAAGAGTAGCCACAATTGTTGCACTTCAGCCCCAATTACCATCGATAACCTCAATTTGGCTCGGCCCGATTTCCAAGAGAACGTGGAAATGCAGAGCCTCGTGAAGCCTGCCACAGGTACAAGTGAACTGTTTATAAATAGGACATCTGGAGACATGTCCATTCTTTCAGCAGAGCAAAGTCTTATCCCACCGAATGAACCCCACTCATTAGAAGTCCCCGAATCGTACTCAAGATTGACCATTTCAGAGAGGGATCAGCCCAGAGGATCCGATCACGTCTTGGTGGAAACAAGAGACAAGAATAGGTTGTCTGACCTTCTGCTTGAGTCTCAATCCAATAGGTCCAGCGGCAGCACCTGCAATGAGACCATTTGTGACGATAGCACAATTGATGTGGCGCTACTAGACTCGGACTTGAAGCACTTAAACGCTGTAGCGCCACAAAGACTCGAGAAGGAAGAGTTCGCAACAAAAGACGACACTGACTGTGTCTGTCGAGCCACCTCAAAGCTTCCTACTCTCGGACTCAAAGACAATTTACAAAATGCACACTGTGAGATGGACAGCAATGAACCAGTCCACAAAGGTCTGTTATTTTCTCCTAATGAGAATCATACTGCCTCAAAAGTACTGGATGATATCTCCGTCCCTGTGAAAGACACCCCTTCCGATCCTCAGTCCATTAGATCGAAAGTTGCCGTCAGCCCGAATCAAGTTTCCTGCCTTAGAGAGGTCAAGGCCTCACCTTCCAAACTGCTTAAGTTCCTTAAGATACCCACTCTTGGGGAACGTACCGCAGTACCTGCTCCACCTCGTCTCAGTCCTCAGTTGACTCGTAGCTCGAAGATTCCTTGCCGGAGCAACAACTATGAGGTGCACAATTCCCCCGGAGCCACGCGAAAAGCCACCACGACAGAGAGGCAAAGACAGCTGCCCCCTTCCAAATCGGAGTCACACTCTGCTCCAACTTCTCCGCCGCAGCCTGATGAAGTCCCTGCACCCTTGCCAAAGGACCTTAGCTGTGCTATCCCTAAAACAACTCGTGTAGCCAAGCCTACACAAAGTTCTCACATCCAAAAGACCCCTCAGAAAATTCCCCACTACGAAAACATCTCTGACATCTCCAAAACGTGCAACGCCGATGTATCCCAGCTGCTTGGAGAAGTGAGCTCATCTCTTCAGAATTCCAGCCCGGCTAATGAAGGTGCGAAAGGAAAGCAGACGAAGTTTGGAGTAGAGCGACCAACGAGTCTCAAGCAGAAGGAAATCTCACCAGAGTCTGATTCTTCAGACCAAGATGACAGCTCAGGTAGCCCGGTTTGGCATAAGCAAGTCAATCACCGCAGTCTACCTAGTCAGTCATCATCCCAGAAGGCTCAGAGTGGGATAAGCACGAGGTCCAGGAGCCAAGAGAAAAACGAAATGGCGGATAATGATGCGCAAAGCTCCGAATCGCCTTTCAAAAGAAGTGAACCACCGCCTGTTCCTAAGAAATCAGGGATTGGTAGACATTCAGGTGAATCAAGTCATTCGTTTAAAGAACGACTGGCTGCACTTGGCAAGTTGAGGAACCCAGACGAGTCCACAACTTGCCCTCCGGTTGCAGAGAAGAAAGAAATTCAATCAGCTGCAAGCATACCGACACGAACCACAGATAAAAGCAAAATTGCTGACAGGAACTCTGATTGCAAGTCGGGAGAATATAGACTTCCTAAAAGTACAGATTCCATTGAAGATAAGTCATACCATTCAGGTCATCTTGATGGTGCCGTTTCGAAACAACAGGCAGCCTTTCAGCATGTTGAGCAAGCTGTCAGGTCTCCTCCCACTAGCACGTTAGTTTCCAAACTTGAACACGAGTCTTCTAGAACATTCTTAGCCAAGCAGGAGAGCCCAAAATCTAAGATGCATCCACCATCTACTAACCTAGAGGCTGCGCAGGCTTTGCGGAGCTATGCTAAGAGTACGGCACCCCATAGTCTTTCATACAATGGAAAAAATGTTGCTGGTCCCCATAGTGGCAGCCCCAATAAAATCCCTCTCAAATCACCAACTAAAACTGTGCCACCCTCAATGAACCGAGATGGGAAACCTACTCAAGAGTTTCAGAGGTACATGTCAAAATCTGAGGACAGGAGCCATCTCAGGGCCAACAAGAAGAAGAATTCTTCCTACGGAGAGAGTCTTCCTCCACCGCCGCCAAGGCCAGTAGAGTCTGCTGAAGAAAAAAGGCACTCTGCCCCTAGCCCTCAGTCTTCTATTGAGCAAAAGGTCATGAAGGGCATTGAGGAAAACATGCTGAAACTGCAAGAGCAAGATAAAGGGCAAATGGCCGAGGTCAAGCAAAAGGCTTCCAATGGAATTGCCAACTGGTTCGGTCTGAGAAAAAGCAAGCTTCCCGCTCTTAGCCGTAAACCAGAAACGTCCAAAGCGAAAGATGACAAGAGAGAATGGAAACTCAATATATCCTCAGTGGGCAAGGATTCCAAGGGGGCTGCGAAGAGAACCGAGAGCGAGAGCCTAAACATTTCCATGCTGATTGAGAAGGCAGAGGGCTTGCATAAAGCTCTTGAAGAAGAACGGGCTTATGTCAATGGAGTGGCCTTGGACCGACAAGGAAAGGGACATTCTTGTGAGGTGGTGATGGACCAAGCCCAAGGCCAGCTGTCTGTAATGTACAGAGGAGTGCCATCTGATAACTTCATGCAGCAACTGCTAAACCGGTTAGTACAAAGGTGTTTTATTTTGACATTTGTTTTAAAGAAAGATGGCACAAGTACATATTCCAAGTGGGGCTAAAAAAAGGTGCCATTTGGTTGCGCTTAACGCAATTAAATGTAGTTTTTAATAATATTTTCAGTCATTTTCTCAGTTTTTTTTCTTCCAGGACATGTTCTTTTAGTACATGAATCAATCCAGAATAAAGCCACAAATCAAAGGCCAAATTAATTAATTAATCCTTAATTCCTTGATCGTCAAGTGCATAGTTGTAGAACAGGTTTGCAGGTGTTTGCAAATTAATTGGATGTATGAGTAAGGTGAGAAAATGTGCTTTGAGACTTTATTTGAATATGTCTTGTGAATCAGCTGTCTTGACAGTTAATGTGAATTTGCATTTTCACAGTGACTGGGCTTCTGCTTCTGGTTTAAGAAATGAGAGGGAAAGTTTAAACAAAATGTAAAAATGTACTTGCATTCAACCAAAACCAAAACTATTTAATAAAAAGCACTAGAAAGGAAGATCATAAAAGTAGTCTACCTGCTACACTACCAGTCAAAGGTTTTTGAACAGTATGATTTTTAAAGTGTCTTCTACTCACCAAGCCTGCCTTTATTTATTCCAAAGTACAGCAAAATCAGTCAAATTTAAACATATTTTTACTATTTGAAATAACTGTTTTTTTATTTGAATATATTTTAAAATGTAATTAATTTGTGATTTCGAAGCTGCATCTTAGCATCAGTACTCCAGTCACATGATCCTTCAGAAATCATTCTAATATGATTTGCTGCTCAAAAACATTTATTATTATGTTGAAAACAGCTGAGTAGAATTTTTCAGGTTTCTTTAACGAATAGGAAGCTCAGAAGAACATCATTTATCTGAAATGGAAATCTTTTGTAGCATTATAAATGTCTTTATTATCACTTTTGATCAATTTAAAGCATCCTTGATCTTTCTCTTTATCAAAGAATCCTGAAAAAAATTACTTGACTGTTTTAAATATTGATAATTATAATAAAAAATGTTACTTGAACCGCAAATCAGCATTTTAGAATGCTTTAGCATTTTAGAAACTGAAGACTGCAGTAATGAAGCTGAAAATTTAGCTTTGATCACAGGAATAAATTACATTTTAAATATACGTTTAAATAAAAAACAGTTACTTTAGTAAAAATATTTCAAAATTGAACTGTTTTTGCTGTACTTTGGATTAAAAAAAATGCAGGCTTGGTGAGCTGAAGACTTCTTTAAAAAAACATTAAAAATCTTACTGTTCAAAAACTTTTGACTGGTAGTGTATATTCCAGGTATTCCAAAGCCATACGCTTTGTTTCTGATTAACAGGCTGAATTGTAAATATACTGTGGATAAACAATGAATAGTATTTTAACATCAATTTTATTTTAATTCTTCCATAAGGGTTGATGGGAAAGACACTGGTGGCATCAGTATGGCACATCGACGCCTTTCGTTTGACTGTAAATCCAGACCTGTATTCAGTCACCAGAGCGCTGGCATTGCTGGCCAGACAAGAAGCAGTGATGACATGGAAAAGGTATAAAGTGAAATTCATGCATACAATTCACATTGTTGTTTTAAAAGTTTATTAACGTTACGTTGACTGTTCATTTTTCACAGGTTTCTGCATTACTGAGTAAAGATGTCACGTCAGATGAGAACCTGGCTGAGACAATTCATCATGAACACTTTGCTGGTAAGGCATGATCACAATGCATGACATCATGGTTTTCAATGTTTCCAGAGGCTGGAATTTCAATTGGTTAGCATGTAGCAACAAAAACGGGTTTTAACCTGTCACTGATGATGAATAATCTAGGTGCGTCTGAATTTCTGTGGCTCCCATATGTGAGTCATTCAGCAACAGCTGTATGGAAAACCTTATCTTGAGTTTAGGGTGTGATCCTGTGTTATGCAGTACTGTAGTCTAAATAAGAATGAAAAACATATTTTAAAATAATAAAATACTGATAGTATATTCTATTCAAATTCCTCGCTTTCAGGATCCGGAATCTCCACACACACCCTTGACAGTGGCATCGGCACCTTCCCTCTTCCTGACTACAGTGCAAATGCTGGTTGCAAAAGCATTCCCAAAGGGAAGGCCCATGGGGAGAGTGACCCTTCTCATCTCCAGGGAAAACATGGCTCAGGGATGAAAATGTCCCACAAGGCCTGGACCTTGGAGAGAGAGCTGTCATCTTTAGAAGAGGATTATATGGGGGGTCAGGATATGGACCATCACACCAGCACTTTGGAAAACAAGATTCCATCCACCCAGATTGCGAACATCGTTCATGATGGTATGTAATACTTTTTAGCCATCACTTAAAGGGATAGCTCACCCAGAAATTTAAATTCTGTCATTAATTACTAACCCTCATGTGGTTCCAAACCTGTAAGATCTTCGAAACACGTTAAGATATTTTTAAATAAAATCCAAAAGCTTTCTGACCCTGCATAAACAGCAACACAACTACCATGTTTAAGGCCCAAAAAGGTAGTAAGGACATCGTTTAAATAGTCCATGAGACATCAGTGGTTCAACCGTAATTTTATGAAGCTATGAGAATATTTTTTATGGTCAAATGAAAACAAAATTATATACCTTATTCAACAGTTTCTTCACTTCTGTGTCAGTCTTTGACGCACATTGTCGCCACGGTACTGTCGTGAACGCATATTGAAGATTTGGAAGGAAGAGAAATTGTTGAATTAAGTTATTTTTTAAAATGTTTTCTTTGTGCACAAAAAGTATTCTCGAAACTTCATAAAATTGCAGCTGTACCACTAATGTAGCATGGGACTATTTTAACAATGTCCTTACTACCTTTCTGGGCCTTGAACGTGGTAGTTGCGTCTACATAGGGTCAGAAAGCTCTCAGATTCATCAAAAATAAAAAAATAAAAAAAGTTCTGTTTCAAAGACGAAAGGTCTTACAAGTTTGGAACATTATGAGGGTGAGTAATTGACACAATGTTCCTTTTTTTGGTGAACTACCCCTTTAAAGGGATCATGAGCTGCCTTTGTTTTTTTTTTAACTGTTCTCTGAGGTCCACTTATAATGTTATCAAGATTTTTACATTAAAAAAACATAATTTAGAAGTAATAGGCTATTTTCTCATCAGAACGCTCTGTTTGAATGAATAAGCATGGCAGATTGTACTTTCAAAAGTAAACGCCCACTGCTATGATTGGCCAATTGCGTATATTCATTCCTCAGATGGATGCTGTTGTGATTTAGATTTAAAACACATGAATAACTAATAAAAATAAATAATGAAAACAGTTACTCACACTTTTGTTGCAACATCAGTGTCGGATTCAATATAGTCGGTATAGCATCGTCTTTTAGTTTCAATCTTTTAGAAAATTCCGCCTAATTAAATAAAACGTATTAATTTATTAGAACTATTTATATACATTACTATTCAAAAGCTTGGGGTCGGTAAGATGTTTGTATTTTTATTTTTTTATTTTGTCAACGTTTTCTTATTTTATTTTAATTTATTTTAAAATTCCTGTGATGGTAAAGCTGAATTTTCGACGTCATTACTTCAGTGTCACATGATCTTTCAGAAATCATTCTAATATGCTGATTTGGTGCTTGGTGAAAATTCTGCCTTGAATTCTGTCGCTCCAGTTACTGGCGTAACCTCGGTTCCCTGAGATAAGAGCGTGTTTGCCTCTCTGGTAAATATATAGTGCAAATTGATGGGCGGGGTTAAATAGGTAGTGATGTCGTTTTGCAGACTGCCTTCAGTATGAGCTGTTTTTACACTAACAACAAAGTTTCGAGTGTTGACAGTGTTGCCAAGTCTCTGGTTTCCCTGTAGAATTGGGCTACTTTCATACTATTGCCGCGGGTTGTTTATGTCTGTGGGTTGAAGCGACCCCAGTAATGTAATATTTAGCCTCTAGAATGCTAATTATACTAGAGGAACCACACGAAAAAACGTGTATTTTACCCCCGGAATGCAATTTTTACTCGGGGACTCTCCTCAAAATACACTTGGGCTACTTTTGGGCTGGTTATGAGTAGCATTTGGGCGGGTTTTGTTATGAAAACCTGGCAACCCTGCTTACAGGCTTGTGCGTTAATTAAGAGATTCTAGATGGTGTTACTTTTTCCTTTGTTTCTTAACTTTGATTTACTTATTTCAGGCACTGATATCTGTGGAGCACCTATGAAATTAGGCCCCACAAAGAACTGGACTTTCCCAAACCTCAAAGCATCTGCAGAGCCGTCTGAGGTTTATCTTGGCGTTGGAGACGGAGTGGAGCCAATGAGTCATAAGAGTTCATTTAAGAGGGTGAGCATCACTCATCACAGATCCTAGTGTCACCTAACAAGACAACTACAACATTGCAATCAAATTCTGTATTTTATTGAAACTATTTATGTACACTGTTATGCAAAAGCTTGGGGTCGGTAAGATTTTTGTAATGCTTTTTTTTTTTTTTACTTCAGATTTTTTTAAATATTTTTTATATACATATATATATTATATATTATTTATTTTATTTTATTTTATTTTATTTTTAACGTCATTTATTCCTATGAAGCAAAGCTGAATTTTTAGCATCATTACTCCAGTCTTTAGTGTCACATTATCCTTCAGAAATCATTCTAATATGCTGATTTGGTGTCTTATTTAGTGTCTAATTTAGTGTCTCCTTATAATAGTCTAAAAGTATTCATTTACTTCAAAAAACCTTATTGACCCCAAACTTTTAAACAATGTTTATTTCTGTTAGTGTACACATGGTAAAGTTCAGCAGCATGTTTACTTTCTTGCATTTACATTACCTTTGGCATCATCTAAAGTTCACTGAAAGTTAATCTTTAAAATGACTAACAATAACAGTTTTTCTGTAATTTAGCAAATCTCACTTGCAGCATTTAAAACTATTGATTTTAGTTTTTAAGATTGTAATTTATTTACAGAAAATACAAATAAAAATTCTTTATCAGCCATAACTGATTACGTAATAGCATTAGACTTACATAGACTAGTCACATACAGGTTGTAATAACGTGTAATTATGATTAATGAAATGATTAAAGTGTTATTATGTGTTGTTATGTATTGTAATACCATGTACTGTTCACTGTTACTCACTGTACTTTTCTGGACCTGTTTTACCTGCAGCGCAACAAAACTAGTGATTCGGTAGCCAGCCGCGAGGGAGACCCAAGAAGTCTTCCTCAACCCGGTCAGGCACGTAGAGGCAAAAGCCGTATTCCCGCCAACCCAGACATGGTGAGGGACACCGGTTTGGAGTTGGTGAGAGAGAGACCCGACGACGGCCTGTCTCCGAGTCATCCGCAGGTCCTCGAGACCCCCGAGTCCCTGAGCGATTCCCTCTATGACAGCCTGTCCTCGTGTGGTAGTCAAGGCTGAAGTGTTTTCGAAAGGAACTGAATGATAACCAGGTACACCCTTTTTGTAACCCCCGATTCTCGTGACGCTTCAGATATTTGGATACTTACGGGATAACCCATTTTTTTTTGACCGGAAAAAAAAACCCACGCTACCCACGAAATACCCACGTTTCTATCCTGATGGTTGGAGGAACTGATTGGACTTTTACAGTGTGTTTGTGGTGGTGTCATTTTAGCCCATTATATCAACTCTATCATCTCATTCGTGTTCTCTGTTTCAAGTGGTAGCAAAAGTAGTGACGTTCGACTCATGTTATCTTAAAGTTATGTTTCGATGGACGAATCCAAACTCAGTCTTCCAGTTTTTGATCTCACAGAATGTTCTGGTTCTCATGCAACATCAGTGCACACACTCTTTGGTAACATTTGTGTAAAGTTATTGGAAAGTGAATGTTAATATATGTGATTTTCAATTAATTTAATATGCATATTTCATGAAAATAAAAAAAAAAGAAGAAAAACGCATCTGTGTAAAACCGCATCAGCCGTAGACTTTCGATTCATTGTGTTTGGAAAAAAAAAAAAAAAAAACTTGTAGCAGCAACATACAGTACAGTAAGTGCGATCCATATAAGACAGAGCTACAGTGTTCCACGGTGAATTATTATTTACGTTTATTTATTTATTTTCTTTGAATAGTGTGGTAAGACAAGACCACCTTTTATTGGTTACTCCTTTTAAGTTTGTTCAAACATGTTCTGTGCCTGACTTTGTGCGTACGTGTCTAGGTTAGTTTGTTCTCCAGATCTGGCCATGACTTGTTGGTTTTTTTGTGTATGTTATCTTCGTTTTGCAACGATTTAAAGAAACATGTGACTTGTGAGCTTATGACCCATTTTTCAACTGTGTATTGTTGGATCACCCTGCTTACAATCAGCGAACAAAGCTTACACTTAAACCCAGGATTTTTTTTTATATCCCAGCTTGGCTGACTATACATGAGAGAAAAATCAAATAGTTCCTTGCGATATTTTGAAAAGGTGGCTGACGATTTCTTAATGTTGATGTAATAATGCTGACTCTGCCTTACGCATCTTTCCACAGCTGTTAGAAATTAGCCTCCTGTGGGCCAGGTTTCATGTCGATTACTCAGACGGGTTTTTTTGGGGGATATTCCCGATCTTTTTCCACAAACCCATCATATTTTTTCAGCCTAAAGCATTTCGGTGCAATTCGAGTCAAGGTGCGTTGCATGCGTTCGATGATGCTAATCCTGCAAAATGGATTACAGGCACAAACTTCTCATTTTCAAATGGTTGCTCAAAAAGCCATAGGTTAGTAGATTAACAGTACAAAACAAATCCTTTCTAATCTGCGCTGACCTCAATAGCTGTTTTTTATGAAACGACCACAACAAAAGACTAATTAGAAACATTCCCAGCATATATGCTTTGTCATCCAGTCTTTCCAGGCCTGTGTAAAATTTTTGTAGAGGTAAAATAACTTTGTAGTCATCCTCAATCTTATACGCATGTCACTCTTGATTTGTCACAAATTTTTTTTGTTTTGTTTTGTTTTTTTTAAGTAGTTTGTGTTACTATTGTAGTTTCCTAATTTGCCTGCCGTTATAACCTTTGTTATTTACTTTGTTGTAATTGTCAGGAATATTTTATATTAGTTTGGTATGTTTACAAAAGAATTTATGATGAAGTTGTTAATATATCTGTAAAATGTTTATATAAGGTGCTATCTGATTTTTGTTTTCACTCTGTCCTGCAAAAGCCATAAATGTGTTTTCATAATCTCCTTTCTAAGCAATTGCCATCACTCATGCAACTCAATAAAACCTTTTTAAGTATGTTTGTGTGGTGTGTTTTATTATAGAAAATGTGAGATATGTGTGTCTTCATATGTGGGCCATTCTATAGAATTGGTTCAAAGTCAGAGAGTTGGAAACATCTTGAACAAATGTATGCAAATTTCATACGCATGCAAATTGTGTAATATCCACGGTACACATTTCAGTTAATTCTCATATTGTATTTCCAGAAGGTTTTGGAATATTTGTCTTCTCCCCAAATTTGTCACTACAGAAACACAATAATATATATATATTGATATATATATATATATATATATATATATATATATATATATATTGATTTAGTAAATCAGTTACAGTTGTAACAATATTTCAAGTGTGTTTTATGAGATTTGTATTTTGAGTCAAAACATCCCATGTTTCGCTCGTGCCAATAGTCATTACATACTAAAATAAAATTTTGCATAGCTTCACAAAAATTTTATTTTTCCGCAAATAAAGAATTATGTGTTCCCTATTGTCACTACCGAAACGTCACCAAATGAACGTCATGACTGTTCCGGCAGTGACAATTTTAGATACTTTTAAAGCTAGCTTAAAGATGCTAATCAGCACATGGTTAGCTAGCACAGTTCTGAACAGTTGTACACATACAGAAACTAAAATTTATGGAATAACACCCCAAAAAAACAATATCATCACAACCAAAACTTCACCAAATGTTTCGGTCATGACTGTTTTGGTAGTGACAATTATAGATACTTTTGAACCTAGCTCAAAGATGCTCATCAGCAGTTCTGAACAGTTGTACACTCATAAAAACTTTTATGGAATAATATCCAAAAAAAACCCCCAATGAATCACAATCGAAACTTCACCAGATGTTTCGGTCATGACTGTTACGGTAGTGACAATTTTAGATACTTTTCAACCTAGCTCAAAGATGATAATCAGCACATGGTTAGCTAGCACATGCTGGTTAGGTATGTTTTGATGCTGGTTTAAGCTGGTCCTTTCCAAAACATACCTACCAGCATATGCTGGTTTTCTCACCAGGGTATACACACATAAAACAAAATTTTATGGAATAATATCCAAAAAAAAACCCCACAATGATATCACAACTGATACTTCACCAGATGTTTCGGTCATGACTGTTTCAGTAGTGACAATTTTAGATACTTTTCAACCTAACTCAGAGATGCTAATCAGCACATGGTTAGCTAGCACATGCTGGTTAGGTATGTTTTGATGCTGGTTTAAGCTGGTCCTTTGCTGGTTTATGCTGGTCCTTAGCTGGTTTAAGCAGGTCCTTTGCTGGTTTTTGCTGGTCATGTTGCTGGTCAAGGACCAGCATGAACCAGCAAAGGACCAGCATAAACCAGCATCAAAACCTACCTAACCAGCATTCCAGCATCAAAACATACCTACCAGCATATGCTGTTTTTTTTTCACTAGGGTACACACATAAAAACTAAATTTTATGGAATAATATAAAAAAAAAAAAAAAAACACAATGATATCACAACCGATACTTCACCAAATGTTTCGGTCATGACTGTTTTGGTAGTGACAATTTTAGATACTTTTCAACTTAGCTCAAAGATGCTAATCAGCACATGGTTAGCTAGCACAGTTCTGAACAGTCGTACACACATAAAAACTAAATTTTATGGAATAATATCCAAAAAAAAAAAAACATTTCAATATCATTTTCATAATTTGAAATTTAGGGGTTAGGGTTCAGGACAGCCATTTCCCAATTGCAAGTACCCACTAAATGATTATTTTATATATATTAAGCTAACTGATATTTTAAATACTATTGTGGGTTTCAATAGATAATAAATTTATCTTAGGAAAAATCCAATATTGGAATACTTAAATGCTTTTTAAATGTGTTTTTTGGTTGTGGGACAGCATGTTGCACCAATTCTGTAAAATGTCCCATATATAGCGATGGATTCTGGCGCCCCTAGGGGTCACAACAGGGACGTACAAGCTACTTTTCAGATGACTGAAATAATTTAATGTGACTAATACATCCTATATGGTATCAAAGAGTTTCAAAATAAGTATCATTTTAGGCCAAAGCATCTGAATGCTTGTTTTGTGGCGTTTCATCATTCAGAATTGGAAAGTGGATGTATCTTGAATTTGAATGCTATTTACATACTGTTTTGAATTCTGTGCAGCTATGTTATGGTTATTATTATTACTAATCATAGCTTACAGTGGTTTAAAAACAAAACATGCAGAAAACATTCACATGATGTTCCACAGAAAAAATTTATTGTCGCAAATACAAAAGTCAACACAGATCTGGGCTTTTTTTTTTTTTTGAACCAAAAGACAATAATCTGCCCTTTCCAGCATTTTGCTGTGTTTATAAAAATCATGGCCATTTTGAATATTTGTGCTACAGTAAAAAAACAACTTATAATATAAAAACATGATCATGTTTAAATAATATAAGATGAAATACAGAGGTGGACCGTGTGGTCTGCGTCGACAGACGGTTTCATACAAAGATGGACAATTCAAGTTCAATTCAAGTTCAACCAAATATACACATAGATGACAGCACAAGTAATCGTCTGCATAAATACAGCAGAAAGACAATAACTGAACAAGATAAATCTCTTTGGTTCATTCTGTGGTGTTAATTCTGCTCCTCACGTATCCCTTGATACACTTGAAGCAGACATAAGGCCACTTTAAGATGAATACAGGAAGTGTCAAGATAAGCATGTAGTTGTAACACACATAAAACAGTGTTAAAAACAGAACAAGGCCTTGTTTAAAGTAATTAGACTTGTCAGAAACAAGGATGAAAGGGTGCTTGGTGTCACATTTGCATTTATGGAAAAAGTATGCATAGCATGTTGGAAAAGACGATGTGTATTCCCGTAGCATTTTTTGCTTGAAACTGGAATACATTACAAACACTAGTTTTTCTTTAAAGTATGCTTATGAATGCTGAAGATTAAAAAAGTGTGAGGTTGATTTCAGGTAGAATTTTGCATAGCAAGACTGGCCTGAAAGTATATTGTGCTTTATGTTATTTGCTGAGCTGTATAACATAATTGCGGATTACAGACCTGCCCACTGTTTTAATCTCCCAAAAGATGTCATTATAAATGTAAAAAAAAAAAAAAAAAAACGGTAATAACAAAAAATAGAAAAGTAAAAAAGGAATATAAAAACTGTAAATCGTTATTGCAAAATGCAAGCTCGATGACTGAGACGAAGCTTGCTTCTGACCAGAATATCTATCATCGCTAACTGTTTAAGGTCCTCAACATTGTGGCAGAATCGCATATGCTGAGCAGAAAGCTTTCGTGTTTGTTTTCAGGTCAGAAGGCGGAGTCTCCTGTCATATGAGCTGCTTCGCGTGTGATTGGCATTCAGTGCTACACAACATGGAGGTTTGCCCTGGTCTGGTGGTTGTAGGGATTACGGACCCCTGAGTTGTTCGAGTCTGCTGTAGACATCATCAGCCTGACTTAACTCTTCAAATACTGGAATGAGGTGAAGCAGCTCAGTGTCCTCTGAATCATCAAACCAGGAGAGTACAGGAACCTGTGAAACACACAGAGGATATTATATATCACTACTTTTATCTAAGTCCATTTTGGGATTAGTTAAAAATAGTGGGTTTATGCATTTTAAAAGCATGAAGATCATTTTAGACGGTGGTACATCAATAGTTTGTTACATATACAGTGGGGTCCAATAGTCTGCAATGAAAATATTTAGAGTAGTTCACTTCCAGAACAAAAATGTACAGATGATGTACTCACCCCGTTGACATCCAAGATGTTTATGTCTTTCTTTCTTCAGTCGTGAAGAAATTATGTTTTTTGAGGATAACATTTCAGGAATTATCTCCGTATAATGGACTTCTGTGGTACCTGCGATGTTTGAACTTCCAAAATGCAGTTTAAATGCAGCTTCAAAGGGCTCTAAACGACCCCAGCAGAGTAAGGGTCTTCTCTAGCAAAACGACCGGTCATTTAAAAAAAAAATACACATTTTAACCTCAAATGCTCATCTTGTCTAGCTCTGTGTGAACTCTGTGCATTCCGGGTCAATACAGTTAGGGTATGTCGAAATACTCCCATCTCATTTCCTCCTCCAACTTCAAAATCATCCTACATCACTGTAGAAGTACCGACCCAGTGTTTACAAAGTGAACATGCAAAAAAAGGTCAAACGCCTTTTACAAAAGGTGAAATAGCAATGTAGGATGATTTTGAAGTTGGAGAAGAAAACGAGATGGGAGTTTTTCCACCTGCCCTAACTGTCTTGAACGGGACCGCACAGAGTATGCATGCTCATAGCAGAACTAGACAAGACGAACATTTGAAGTTAAAAAGTGTACAGATTTTTGTTTTTTTCGTTTTGCTAGATAAGACCCTTATTCCTCGGCTGAGATAGTTTAGAAACTGCATTTTGGAAGCTCAAACTCACGGGTACAGTAGAAGTCCACTATATGGAGATAATTCCTGAAATGTTTTCCTCAAAAAACATCATTTCTTTACGACTAAAGAAAGAAAGACATGAATATTTTAAATGACAATAAATTTTTGTTCTGAAAAGTAAACTACTCCTTTGAAAACTTTAATCAAAGACATTCTAAAAAAAAAAAAATCATCCCGCACACTACAGAAATATGCAAAACATATCAAAAAAAGTTTATTCCCAACGTTTCAGTCGCATGACCTTCATCAGGTCAGACGTAACTGTTACAGTTACTAAGAAAATGATGTGTAATTAAATTACGGTTACTTATGAAAATGTTAACAATTGCAAAGGGGATTACTTTTGAATATTTTCCCATACACGCACATATAGATTTACTTGCTTATTTGATAACTGTTTCATTTCCTATTTGGATTCATGTATATGCTTCATTTATTAAGATTAAAACAGTCAAAAACAGTATCATATTAAACTATTTCTTATGATTTTAAATCTGTATTTAAGCTCAGAATTATCTTAAAGTAAAAAGAGGTGCTAAAGTCAGATTTTATGTTGGATGTGCTTTAAAACTGTATTATTATTATACATTTTAATAATCTTAATTCAAGTGATAAAGGATTTTGAAAGTCTGACAGTAGATAGTGTTGAGTAATACTGTAAGGTTAAACCTGCCTGCTTTAAATGTTTGATAATGATTGTTAGAAATTTAGAAAAGTATTCAAATCTAATCAGTTACATTACTTTAATAAAGTGAAATTGTTACACTACTTATTACATTTTAAATAGGGTAGCTTGTAATCTGCAATCTATTATGTTTTTTAAAGTAACCTTTCCAACACTGACTATATACAGAATAGAATATATATTTGTTTTTATATAACACATACATTAGCATTCAAAATTTTGGAATCATTGTTTTGGGTTTTGAAAAAAGATTTATGTTCAGTGCTGCTTTTTATGTTCAATACTGTTAACTATTATTACAACTTCAAATTTTCTATTTAACTTTTATTTTTATACTTGTGCCATCAAAATGTCATTAGCTGTTACAAAACAGTACATTTAAAGAACAGCATTTATTTAAAATAGAAATATTTTCCATTGTTTTTACTATTATTTTTTAATAAATCCTTTCTAAATAAAAAGTTTATTTTTGTTTCAAACAGAGATTCTCCCATGATTCTGAACTAAGCAAAAGAATATGTAATTTACTAGAGGTTTTGACACAATATTAATTGCCTAAATCTATTAAAAATTGTTTAATTAATTTGAATGGATGATTTAATGACAATGACTCCTAAATACTTCACTTGTTCCATTACTGAATGACTCAGTGAGCGTTTTTGAACGAATCTCTTCAAAAAATGTTAGAAGCGCAAACAGTTTTACTGTTAACTGCACTTTGTTATTCTTCTTGTTACTAACTATAAACTTTTATTCCAGTACTTCTGTGATAATATAAATGATTATAAGACAGAAATAATACTGTGTGGTTGAAAAACTGTTTGTGAAGCTGTTTTTTGATTACTGCTCTCTCTGTGTCAGCAGCAGCACGAACACAGATTTGAATGTTCAGATATGGCTTTTTCAGGTTTAATACACAGACAAATTGTTGTCATTTAAAAAAATAAGATTGCGTAGATGTTTTGATTGAGATCGCAATCTTTAACGATTAATAGTGCAATTATATATATATATATATATATATATATATACATACATACATTTGGACTAGGGGTATGCGATATTAACAAAAAATAATATCTTAATATTTTCTGGGATTTTATTGATAACGATAATTAGACGATATTTTGCGGAGTATGTTATTGTGCTGGTGTCTTAAGGACTACCACTGACAGCTGACTCCTAAATGTTTTGATATTCTTCATAGTCTTTAAACCAATACATTTAAATTGATACCTTTTATGGGCATTTTAACTTTTTATGGCTTAAAAAAAGCCATTTTTTCAAAAAGTGCATTATCTTTTTGAGTCAAATTCTTACATTTGGGCTGTTACCGAGCAAATGAAATTAGTACCAACAAAATTCGTCTTTGCAATGTCTTTGCAATGCATCATTTAAAGCTGCATCTGAAGTATTTACACACTGTTTAATGCAGGTCATGAATGCATTTACCATAAATAACGTTTTGATATTTTAAACATAAAACGGTCAGTACTTATACTTTAAATTACTGAAATGATAAAAAAGACACTTTAAATGTGGAATTAAAACTGCCAGGTGTCAGAAAGTCACAGTTAATAAGTGAGTCATTGCAACTGAACCGAATCATTTAAATGGTTGAATCATTCAGTAACGAAACACTGTCATGTTGCTCAGAGATGCAAAACAGTGCTGTGGCTGTGTTTGGAATGATTTTTGTTAGCAAAATAGAGTAAAACATGCAACATGGTGTCTAAAACGTAAGTCTCTTAAATCTTGTCTATTGCACTGTTGTAAAAAAAATCAATATCACATTTGTAATGATGGTATTTTTGGAAAAGAAAACGGCACTCTTCGTGTGATATTAATTAACTATATGAAGTGCAATAAATCTATACATTTTATGTCCCCATATCATGAATTTGTGATCATTTTAAATGTATTTTAATAGACTGAATCATGCAGTGAAAGAATTCACGATTTCACAAAATATTCGATAATGTCGAATTGAATATTGTTAAAACAACAACTACGATATTATCACAGATGATATATATCGCACACCCCTAGTTTGGACCCAGCTGTATATTATGTCAAATAAAGCAAAAACAAACAGTTGTTACATAGCAAGAGGGACAATCTAAAAGGCGGGCTTTAAAAATAGCTAAAGCGGCAGGACAGTGAAACCCACAGCATTCTCGGGGTGGAAGATGTAGGAGGCAGGGGAGTTGTCCAGGATCAGGGTTTTGTGGAGCTCACGGCCGAGGCGACTCAGGTCTTTAACATAGCAGCCTTGATAGAAGACGCAAGATTCACGGAAGAGGCGCGCACGGAACACACCACACTGATCCAGCAGGTCAGTCACGGGGTCTGCATACTAACACAGCCATAAACGGGGAGAAGAGGGATGGGTTAAGGAAACTATGATACTGGAGAACATAACACTATAGCACTAACTGACCAGCACTAGTGAGGAATTTCCTAATGAAAAGCGATAAATGTTTGAATACCTTAGCAAGGCTGGCAGTGAACAGAACACATTCAAAGAGTTCTCCCATCCTCTGGAGAAACTCATCCACGTATGGCCTCTTCAACACATACACCTAAAACACAGATGGGTTTGTTGATGTTTATGAGACTAATGTTTTTCATTTCATTTGCATTCAAATTCAGAATCTGAAAAGTAGCAACTTTTTTAAATTCTGTAAATAAAACAAATCATGTTCTGTAGGTCCATCTAGTGCTGTCGCTCGTAGCCTCCTCCTGAAACAAGTAATCAAGAATAGGCCGTACTAGTGGGAACTAACCTATCCTGGATTACTTGAACCAGGCAGAGGCCAAATGCAGATTTTCTGTGAAAAGGCTTAGGGATTCAATCAAATTTTAAAAACTATTAAAATTTTCCTGCTGTACTGCGTGTTGAGATGTTCATCACAGTTATGCGAGCAAAACAAAATGGGCAAACAGAGTGTGTCGTGACTGTGCACGTGACGTCACGATCTGAGGTTGTTCTCACATCGGTCCAGCAGATGGCGCTCGCCATTCACTTTTAAATATAGAACAACATCTCTCTTTCCTCATGCCCAAGTCGTGCACAATTGAAGTCAGTGCGCACTGGCAAACGCTTACTGCTGTTTCTCACATACACAAACATTTATCAGATCTCACCTGGTGTGTGGTCCCCTCAATCTCCACAGGCACAATGAAATCTGCATTGCTTATTGGCTACAAAAACACAATGTGGATACAGTTAAAAACACAGGTGGAGTTCAAACACTCTTATTAATGCTGTTGTTCACATGCAAATTGTTGTTTACATGCGGTGTCATATGCACCTATTCTTAACTTTAAATACACAGCTCCTTAAAATGTCAAATTTACAATATCAATCTGTTTAATAACCTGGGTGTACCTTAAAGGAGCTATGCACCAGTGTTTCATCCAGATCTATGACCACACAGATCTTCCCCTGGTCCTGAGAGGTCACTGCTGGGAGCAAACACTCTCCTGGTATCTACAGATAAGACGTAACAGATCAATATTTTATTATTTGTGTTAATCATGTGGGCTTGTAACTCAAAATCAACTAAAATACAATAAATTAAAAAAAGACTGATTGACTGAAACATTGCCCCTTCATTGTATATGTATGACATTAACAAAACAGTATGATTTTAATATTAGTAAAACAAAAATGTACAATTTGACAATGTACAGTGTTAATTTACTATTTCTTTTTCTTTTTCTGCAAAATGACATTTAACTGGCAGCTAGTTCTCATTAAACTTTAAAGTGTTTCTTTATTTGTTTTATGATTCAATTATATAAAATAACAAACTGGAACAAAAAAATGACAGTGTTGATTAATGGTTACTATAATACTTTGGCAATGGTCCCATTGTCCTCCGGCGCTAGCAAGGCATCATGGGTAGGTGATGTTGGCAGTTGGGCATCTTGAGCTCGAAGGCAACAGATGAGCTTTTTGAAGATATTCCTACTCCCAGGTTTGTGAGGCGAGCTTTTGTTCACCTGATCTGTTTGAACACAATAAAACAATTTTTTCAAATGCATCATTTGCATATATTATTCCCGCTGATAATTGTATTGCACACACATAGCATAAAGAGGCTCACGTTGCGTGGTTTATAAACAATCCCACTTGAATCCCACTAAGTGCTACCGTCAAACCCCACCCAGAGTGCATTAGTAAATGCTAATACATATTTTCACAGTCTCCAACAGATGACAAATGAAAACTAAATTCACGTTTGCCAATCAGCAACATACATTTGCATCAAATGAACCACTGAGGCTTGACAGAGCTTTTAAATAATTCAGAGTGGAACGAAATGTATGTTTTCCTCAGTAAATACGGCGCCTATCAACATCAAAATGACCAAATGCTCAGCCGCCCCTCTCCAGAGATGGCACACGTTGCACAGAAACAGAAAATCTGTTTTAAATGAGACTGCTGGCCACGGCTGGTATATGTTATATAATCTCAGAGGGCGGGAAAGCCCACACATTTCAGCTGTACCTTCGAAGCAAAACATACACACACACACACACAGCAAAACGCTCACACACTGCTCCTGCCATTTCATCACAGGAGAGTCTGGTCCGAAACAAGCCTTAGAAGTGCATACGCAACAGACATAACTTGTAGCCACAGAAATAAGAGCTATGTTTTGTAACACGACATCTGTAGCAAGCTTTGTTGTGCACAACGGAGGGGCTCCTTGCATATTTAAGGGGGCTTCTGCATACTTGTGCTTGCAAATATTTGCATGTAAGTGAAACATGATTTTGTTCAGACATGCCTGTTGAGATTCCCAAGAAGAAGAAAAAAAATGGACATGAAAGCCCTTGCAACATGAAAGCGCGCCATGCGATGATTAGAATCTGTTTTTTATTGCAATGGTGATGTAACTTCAGCTTTAGTACTACTAATGAATTTTTTTTTGGTTTCAGCTAAAGGAATTGACTGTGATGTTGAGCAGGGGCCGAACCCAGGCACCTTTTCCCCCTCTCGTTCCCTATGGGAGCTTATGCAGCCATAGGAATCATCTTATGTAACATACGAGCAGCATGTACAGCAGAGGGAGGATGAGAGAAAATGGCCTCCTTCGTCATCATTTACTCTGTGCTGTATTTGCCCATCTGTACACTCGCTGATAACGCCCTGCTTAACAAAAGGACTCAGGAAATGGAGTACAAGGAAAACGTAGCCATGAATTCAAATGCACTTTCTTGAAAACATTTTTCACATGAAGATGGAGCGATGCTGAGCGGATTGGAAAGAGTGTTTCGTTAAGGACCGTCAAAGGTTCTGCTAGAAGCTTTTAAGTGGTCAGGGTTTCTAGCTAGATCTAATCAAATGAGATTGTGTGTGTTTTAATCAATTTACCAAAAAACTATTTAACTGCTGAATCAAAGAAAACTGCTAATTTCATCCTCAGTGAATTGTCATCTGTTTTCCTAGATAATAAAGGCAAATTAAATGGCAAGCATGGATTTGAGTTTCAAGGGACTGTGTGTAACTGGAGTCCAAGGAATCTGTTAAGAAAACAACAAGTTCTTGATATATGTAATTAGTCCAGTGGACAATTTAACTGAGACATTATTTTTAGCTCAGTTGCATTGCATGAATATACCAAGTGAAGATTAGAAAGCACCTTCTCGTATTATCAATACATATGGAAGCTATTTTTCAGGCATTCAGATTGCTGTTTGAGCACTAATTTAAGCACAATTTTAATACTCAAAATAGTGGAACTAATTAAAAAAAAATGCTTTTTTATTTGATAATTTGAAGAGTTTATTTGCAAAAACAACTCAGTTTTTTTTAATTTTCAAAATTATTGTTTTTTATTGTTTTCATGTTTTTATTGTGTTTTACTCTATATCAAATAACCCAACTGCAGTTTGATTGAGATTACTTGCAATGTACAATAAAAAAATAAAACATGATTTTTAAAATTAAAACAGAGTTATCTGATTTTGTGTTTTCAAATATCTAATGCGTAACTGCAAATTTCTGTATGTCTCATTTGCTGCCAATAAATTGAATTTTGTATATATTGGTTTTATACTGTCAGTCTGTCACTATCAGCTGTTGAAAAACATCCATATTGGATAACCTTTATATTTAAACTAAGCATTTTTATTGCATTTCTTTGTGGATTGCTTTTTGATGTTATGATGTACATTAAACTAAACCATAGCTGGATACCAATGGATATTCAGCTAATGACAAGATAAGATGTCTATAATCAAATCTTTGCTTGATTTGAAAACCATCAATGCAATATATTCAACAAAACTAATTTAATCTATTTCCACAAGACTGTATAGCAAAGATAAACATAATTTTACATAAACATTCTTGGCATTTGGTATCTGGTTTAGGGGTCAATACCGCGACTGCGAATCTAATAAATTACTAATACGAATCTAATAAATTACTCAAAAGCACTTTAAGAAATGCAGCTCATACAGTAATGCTTTGAATATGGCTTCTATAATATTTTCATTTAGTGAATTAAAATTATTTTGATATTTTGTGAAGGTTAATAAAAATATCTACGTAGTCTAACTCTCTGGAGATTATAAAAAAGAAAATAATTCCATTACAAGGATTACATTCTTAAAAAAAAAAAAAAGATGGTAAAAGTAATTATATATTCACATTTCTGGTATTATTTTCTTAAAAATAGTATCAATAACATGTAAAAAACAGACAAATTAAAATCAGTGTGGCATAACAACTAGCAGGAAGCCATTTTGTTGTCATGTCACAAAACAGAGGACCCTTTTAGACCCTGACGACTGTGAATTACAGCCTTTTGGTTTGTTTAAAAATATTATGCATTTTTATATTTCGACCTTTTTAAGCACCTTTTTTGACTTAAAAATGCATTACATTTTCACCTGGAAAATGTCTTTGAAAATGTTTTTGAATTTGAGAACACCCACATGCCACATGAAATGAAACTATTTCAGTGCTTGGTAACACCAAGTAAAACATTTGCACAAAATGGTATAAAAATGATTTTCTAAAAATCATAAATACAAAGGTCATGCCTTAGAAGCTAGCGAAATATGTTTTAAACTACACTGGTAAACTGATTAATATTATTGTCTTACATTTGCACTAATGCTTCTGCTCACATCCCAAATATCATGTTTTTTGAAAGTCTTTGCTGTTACAGCCACCAACAGAGAAGTCACACCGGACACTTAATGCCAGCGAGTACAAACTGAGTTCAAGGGGTCTTCAAGGAAATTGTGCAGACTCGGCTTGGCTATTTTCCCAACATTATGGCTGCTCGTAATTCACCAATCCAGGGATCGTAAACATCTGAAGCAATCCCCTAATTGACATCGGTGAAGTATGGTCATGCTAGAACGACCGGTGTTTATGTCGTATTTGCGTCAGATCTATAATAAGCCACAGCTCTGCGCATATTTACAAGATTCCCGATAAACACCGCTACGAACCGCACGTCAAAACAGTGAGCAGATAAGACTCGCCCGCCAGGTAGTAAGTAAGGGGACACAAAATGGTTACTATGTAATTTCCCGCATAACACCGTGGCCTTTCCTCGTTAAACGACTAGAGAAGGCCTTCGTTAACCGTTAAGGTTTAAACGCTTGTAATCGTAGCGTCGCTGGCAGATGGAGGGCGTGTGCTGAGGGGTGTGTTGTGCATTCCAGCGCGGCACCTTGCGCTCTCCATTAGGCCGATGTTTTTTACATTTCAACTCGATATTTTATGTAGTTTGACTTCGGTAGGAGGGTGAGGTGTGCGAGTGTAGGTACGAGAATGTTTTGAAACACAATCTGCATAACGTTAAAACAACATGTCACTCACATTATCCATTAACCAAACGATGAAACGACGTCCACAAAAGAGGAAACAACAAGCAACACGAATTTAACGTTACTCGGTCGGATTGGTTAACGTTATATGTTTTTAAAAACATCAGCGTTTCATCTATTGTGCGAGGGAACAACAAATAAATAAATAATGAAATAATACATAAATAGAATACTTTATGAACATAACGTTACACCGAGGAGCCCAAATGAAATAAAGAAAAATATATAACAGAAAGAAGAAAAAACGTCAAGGTTTTCTACACGTCGACTGAATTCTTTAAAAACATATTACGTAAACATTCAGCAATGCCTTACTGCAATAGCAAAGCATGCACATGATGAAACAAGTCACACGTATATTTTTCTTTAGAAAACCGAGCGTGCTCGTTCACATTTCGCTGTACGGAGCGGAATTCGTTAAGTTTCGACGGTTCGAAGTTAACGAATTCCGCTCGCCACTGTGACATGTCAATCAGCTCGATATGACAAATAACTGTCACAGCGCGAGTATCGAACACGTTCGGATCGCGCGTCGAACAGCGCGACGCGATAATGCCAGACGGGGAAAATGCGAGCAGAAAGACTTGACAGCGCTGAAACAGCAGCATTTAGCATGTGACAGTGCGTTGCCTACCTGTTTTCGAAGACAACCGAGAATCCTCTCTCTGCACTTGAGTGATGATAGAACTTTCCATCTAACAAACGCACAGCCCTCAACGTCCGACCAACCTTTTCCAGCGACAAACAGTCGGTCCGCATTTAGTGGCATTAAAAGCAAGCGAAGCTTGAAATGAATAATTTCCGTTCGTTCGCGCAAAAATTTCTCGAACCTACGGCGACAAAATATTGTGATATTTATTTATTCCCGCCTTCTATTCTCTTCCACATGGGAGGGGCATGACACTTTGTTTTGTTTTGTCTTATCTGCTATTTTCTAGGCTTCGCGTCTCGGTTTACTTTATCGCTTGTATATTTATCCATAGCCCCCTCTAGTCTAGGTAAAGCCCTCACTTTTTCTCCAACAACATGGAGAATCCAGGCGAAAGAAGAAAAACAACCGAGGACATGGGGCAAGAACGGTTTCAAGTTCCCCTTACTACAGATAAACAACTCCGTAGCTGGGCTATATCCAAAAGAGCATTTTAAAAAAAGACACGAACAATTCGCTCAGATGTAAAATTTACGAAAATAAAAGACGAAAACAGGCGATAACTGACGGTTTTTGTGTTTTTCCGCGTATTGTTTTGCTTTGGACCGACTCGGAGGGGCGCCTTGAAACTGCTGGTCGTTTCGGATTGGATCTCCAGGAAGTGGGAGTAGCTGAAGCATTCTTCTGTTCTGCACACTCCACACCGAAAACATTCCAGTGCTGGTTTTGTCGCAAATCAGTAGTCAGAAGCGCTCGCATTAAATCTAAATTGCAGTGTCGGAATGCTAATTTAATAATGAGGAAATTGCAAAGGAAATGAGTAATGCGATTGAACGGCTAATATCTTGAAAAAATCTCAGGTTTCAAAAATGCATCACACCCAATCCACCTAGTCATTTTTCTGCTGCTCCTCCTCCTCCTCATCACATTAGTGGATTAATTAAGGCTGTATACACGATCAGTCAAAATTTTTTTTGAACAATAAGATCTTTAATGTTTTTTAATGACTTTTCTGTTCACCGAGCCTGCATTTATTTGATCCAAAGTACAGCAAAAGCAGTACATTTTTTAATGTTTGCTATTTAAAATAATTTGAATATATTTTAAAATGTAATTTATGCCTGTGATTTCAAAGCTGATTTTTTAGCATCATTACTCCAGTCACTTGATCCTTTAGAAATTATTCTAATATTCTGATTTGCTGCTCAAAAACATTTATTATTATTGTTGAAAACAGCTGAGTAGATTTTTCAAGTTTCTTTGATGAATAGAAAGAACAGCATTTATCTGAAATAGAAATAATTTGTAACATTTTAAATGTCTTTATCATCACTTTTGGTCAATTTAAAGCATCCTTGCTAAATAAAAGCATTAATTTCTACAATTTCTTTTCTATAATTTTTTAATTTACTGACTCCAACCATTTAAATGATGTAGTGTATAATGTTACAAAAGCTTTTTATTTCAGATAAATGCTGATCTGGATCTTTCCATTCATCAACGAATCCTGAAAAAATGTACTTCACTATTTTAAATGTATATGACAATAATAATAAAAAATGTTCCTTGAGCAGCAAATCAGCATATTAGAATGATTTCTGAAGAATCATGTGACACTGAAGACTGGAGTAATGATGCTGAAAATGTAGCTTTGATCACAGGAATAAATTAAATTTTAAATTATATTCAAATCAAAAGCAGTTATTTTACATAGTAAAAATATTTCAAAATATTACTGCTTTTGCTGTATTTTGGATCAAATAAATGCAGGCTTGGGGAGCAGAAGAGACTTCTTTAAAAAACATTAAAAATCTTACTGTTCCAAAACCTTTGACTTGTAGGGTATTGATCAACTCAAAATATCTATTTGTGTTGTCATTGCAGAATTCATTTAATCTGCGGATTCTGTGCCAGGTAATTTACTAAAACATAAAATAAAGTTAATCGAGAAGTATAAGGCATTGATTCATAAAGTGGTATTTTAGTGTGTTCATTAACAAATAAACTTGAGCACAATCAAGTTATTAAATGATTATGCAATGTTGCTTATGAATATATGATGAGTGCTAAATGCTGTGTTTTAATTCCTCAAATTAATGCACGTGTAATGTTAATTCCAGCATGAGAGATTATGGCGTATACCATCACTAAAATTGATTAATTAATTATAGGTTATTAAACTAACATAATTAACAACAAACAAAACAAACCATGTTACCACTAAGAACTTGTTTGTTTTGATAACAATATTGCATGCCATGACATGAAACATAGTTGGATAGTAACAGCATCATTGTGAAACTGCAGTGGTCAGCTGTGTAAAAAATATATATATATGTATGTACATCATTCTTTGAAATGTGAAAGCTTAATTGTCCTGTATAATGCCTTGCATAACCCAGTTAGGTGTTCATTTAATGACTGAATGATTTAATTATTGTACAATAGCATCCAATTTGTTTGCAAACAGAAAAGCTGTGCCCCTTCATTCTGTTTTTCTACATTCTGTTTCTATCTTTTTTTCTCTTAGTCATAGGAAAAAGGTAGAGTGTGGTAAATGTAAGTGATAAAAGAGCAACAGGCGTTTTTATGAGTCTAAGTACTGCCCAGAATTCCTATGTTGGAAATCTATTCCTGACTATTCCCAAATGGGACCAATTCTATACCACAAAACCAAGACATAAACAAGAATGGTACCACTGTTTACATTCCTAGTTTAAGAAATGTGGAAGTTGTGCAGATGTCAGATATGTGACTAAAATAAGTGTAAGCCGGAGAGCTCCAAAACATGTTCTGCTTTTTTTTTTTTTAGGCATGAAAGCGGTAGGCATGAAATCACAATTCTGTTTACAATGCATTATAATATCAAACCACAATATTTTAAACAAATAGATGATAAAACATTAAAATATGCTTTTATGGTATGAAACCAGCTTCATCAACAGCAACATAATTAGCTTTTTTTGTAACTACAGTTTCACAGTCCATTGTGACTGAAAGCTCCCTCTTAACTAACTATAAACTATGACTTCTGCCTCAATAAAATCCTAATTTGCTGGTTATTAACAGTTAGAAAGGTAGGTTTAGGTATAGGGTACGATTAAGGGATCTATATGGTCATGCAGAATGAGGTATTAATATGTGCTTCATTAGTAAACAGCCAATATCCTAGTAATACGCATGTTAATGAGAAACTAGTTAATAGTAAGAATTGGCCGCTAAACTAAAGTGTGACCAAAGCTTTTGTTGCAGAAACTTTAACGCCTCTTCCTTGCTGTATACAGTGGCCTTTGTTTGTCCGGTTGATTAAACATTCCATAGAGGTCAAAAATGAGAGATAAAAAGTCATATTTAACGAAGGTTTATCTTGATTTAACACCAGTCAAGCTGAGAATGATTTAATATTGAAATAATAAATACAACAAAGAAGCTTGTGAGAAAATGATTACAGTTACTCATATATGGTGATAGTAAGCATAGAAAGCATTAATGGAGGGTTTTCACAATTAAATTCTTATGATTAATTTTTTTTTTGTCCTTTTATGTCATTATTTTTCACAAGAGAAAGGCTTCAACTTGACGTTTTCATTACTCATTTCATTTCTTCTCATTTAAATTTACAACAATTTGTAAAGAGGAAATGTATGTACGACTCTTACAAAACCAACACTGGGCTCTTAAAGGAGTAGTTCACCCAAAAATGAAAGTTTACTGAAAATGTGCTCACCCTCAGACCATCCAAGATGTAGATGAGTTTGTTTCTTTTTCTGAACAGATTTGGTGAAATTCTGCATGACTTGCTCGATAATGAATCCTCTGCCCTCTGCGGTGAATGGGTGCCATCGGCATGAGGAAATGATGAGAGAATCAGAAGAGAAATATGCACAGATCAAGCAGTGTTTACTTGTGAAAACAGTCAAAACAGTTTAAACAAATAGGTTGGTGGATTTTGATGTGAGAGGACTACAGGGGATAGACTTTTTTGTGGGTTGTAAACTCATATTTGGGTTAAAGTTAAAAGGTATTGATTATTATTGTGAATTATTTTGTGTGATGTTTTAAATCAGCTGTTTGGACTCATTCTGATGGCATCCATTTACTGTAGATTATTCATTGGTAAGCAAGTGATGTAATGCTGAATTTTCTCCAGATCTGTTCAGATGAAGCAACAGACTCATCATTATCTTGGATGACCTGATGGTGAGTACATTTTAAGTAAATTGAATTTTTGGGGGTGAGCTATTACTTTAACAACTTGTTCTTCTCAAATATATTTTTGAGCCAGGTGGATCCCTTTTGTAAATCTGTAGGTAACATCGTGGAGTTGTATCTGCCTCCAGAAAGTTCATTAAACCAAAAAGGTAATCCTAGAAGCTGCCCTAACCCAAAAGGGCAACCTAATTGCTGTGTTTTTATAAGGTTACAATTCTGGATTGGTGCCTTGAACTAAGACGGAGCGAAATTAGAACCTGTTCCCTAACACTCAAGCATCTGTGGTATACATTTCAAGACAAGCAAACAAAAAAACAGTCAAGCTGATTAACATACTGATCAGATGAATTCAGTTTATTATAAATATAAAAGTTTGGGTTTGTTTTTGAAAAACAAGTCATGCTCATAAAGACTGCATATATTTAATCTAAAATACAGTAAAAAAAAAGTAATATTGTAAAATATTACTATTAAGTAAAATAAAGTGTATTAAGTATATTATTAATAATTTAAAGTTAACTGTTGATAATCTTAATATATTTTAAGTCTAATTTATTCCTGATGATGAAGCTAAATTTTCAGCATCATTACTCCAGTCTTCAGTGTCACATGATCCTTCAGAAATCATTCTAATTTGCTGATTTGATCTCAAGAAACATTTCTTATTATTATACATGCTGAAAAAAGGTGTGATACACTACCAGTAAAAAGTTTGGGTAAGTGTAATAATAATAATAATAATAATAATTTTATTCAGCAAGGACATATTAAATTGATCAAAAGTGACATTGAAGACATCTACCTTAATCATCAATGCGGAAAAAAAGTCTTTGGGCGAGATGTCTGGTTTATTTGCTGCTATCTACCTTTTTCCGAACGCGGAAGTCTTGCCGGACTGGAGTGGAGCTTTACATTTCCAGTCTCTGGTGTTTCTAGTCAAATTAACATAGGCCCTGTCCAAAATAGAACACTTCATGTGCACTTGCAGTCTTACGGACTTACATGCCCATTTTTTTCCACAAGTTGATATGATTCTTTAGGGTCGTAATGAAAAGTCTGTAATATACTTTGGTTAAAAATTCTCAATGGTAGTGTAAAACAACACCCTTTTTACCTTGTCAAAATCAGCTCTGCAAAGATCACCCTATTCTGGTCGAGGCTGCTTTAAATGCAAATGAGCTCTGCTAACCCCGCCCCTCTCTTCTCTCTGTGGAGTGACGAGCCTGTTTACTTTAGCCGTGTTTAACCGCTAAACTTGATTCATAAAAAAACCCTTATACTCACTTCTGCTGTAAGTGAAGCTGGATCACGAATGATTCGCACATCAGAGATGGATATATGTAGATTGGGAGGCACATTCCCTTCACAAACAAACATAATCCACTGCATCTTCAGCAGCTCAGATGTCGAGAATAAATGATGACCACTACGTTCATTATTACATCCAGCAACACAACACCTCAATCGCTCAATTCTTGTCTAACTTAAATCCCTGATCCGGCATCAAAACAATATAGGTGGGACTGTTGCAGCTGATCTGAGGTAAAACGCTCATGTCAATCAACTATCATGGGAGCAGCCTCTGTCGGTGTGACGCCACAATGACAGGCATCTGAGAATGGCTCGATTTGAAAAAGAGGATATTATTTTTACAGATTCATTAAAAACCACTGCATGGATTTTTATCACTATAGGGTAGATTTGTACATACACTGCCAACACATTAATGTTCAAACAACATGTAAAAGTGAACTTAGCATCCAATGACCCCTTTAAGTCCAAGAGACCGTAGGGTATCCCGTTCATCATTTTAGCGTTGAGAAGGGTGCTCGTGAGCACCCCCTTGGCGGCCATTACGCAGCCTCGATACAAACGTCTGCCAAGCCCACACTGGTGCGAGCTCCAAGCAGACTTCTACCTGACAGTCGAAGCATCATTATGTCACGAAAGTGCGGACTCGGAGCAAGACCGCAAGGGTTTAGGGTGCCATTTCGGACAGGGCCATATTTTCCATCGTCGCTGATAGCCTTGTGCTATAGGCGTCCCGAGTGCAAATCCCAGCTACAGGACCTTTCCCGATTCTGCCCTCTTCTCTTGCTCCCACCTCACTTCCTGTCAGCTATGATCTGTTCTATCATAGTAGAGGCCAAAAATAAATCTTTAAAAATAAAAACATATTTTCCAAGCCGATAATATAACATTAAACCTGTGCACATTTATATATGTAGTTATATAAAAAAAAAAGCTTCAATTAAGTCAATCTTTTTTACCCCATTTTAACATGGATTTCTATGGGGACCGGAACACGAAAGCACCCAAATGAAAGTTGGAATCCTTCATGACGCCACTCATCGGAGGGTTTGCTCTTACGCCACGATTTGGTCAGTTACCCGGATATGCGGCCATATTGGCGAAACTTCGATGTAAACAACAGCGTGGATTGCACGGTTAGTGTACTACTGAATACATAGTTCTGCTAATTTATGCTGTCTAAACCACAGAAAAAGCATGTGGAAGTTGCTATATAGAGAAGGACTTAGTAAGCAGGAAAGAGTGTATTATTTTGACAAACCAAAATTAATAGATTAAATATATGTACGAGCAGTATTAATTAAGATATTAGCCTAATATTTCACATACCTGACCAGAAATGATAAGAACAAACACGAATGTTGTCAAGATTCTTGCCTTGGAAATCCTGGTTTAGTTTGGACAACCACAAACAATTGTTCCTCAGACAGTTTTTTGCACTTGATTTGTTATAACTTTTGGCAGTCTATAGTACTCCAAATGTTTTTCCCGGTCCGACTGATTAGTGCAGCCCAAAACATGATAATAATTGACCAATTTCAGCAACAACAATCAGCAAAATATGCAAGTTTTTGTTCAGTTCAGTGGCATTGTTTATATTCAGTATCACCAATATGGCCGATCGATGATACAACGTGAAAACACTCTGTAGAGAAATAATGAGAAGAATAACAACATGCAGTAAACAGTAAAATTGTCTGTGATACAAACCAGTGTGTTCATAATTAAGATAATACATTTAAATAGTACGGTAAGACACACCAATCTGCAATATCAAGCAGCAAAACAAGCTGTTTTGTACAGCTAAAAATAGCTGGACTCAGAGACTGGAAGCCAGATCCATAAAATTAACTTATAGCAAAAATAAGGTGGATAATGTTACAAAATATTTTTATTAAGGGCTGTTTGCTTTCTAATTTACAGAGAATCCTGAAAAAAATATATCATGTTTTTCACAAAAATATTAGATAGAAAAAATTTAACATTGATAATAATAAAAACAGTTAATCATTGAGCACCAGTAATTATTAATAATAACTGAGCACTAAACCAGCATATTAGAATGATTTCTGAAAGATCATGTGACACTAAAAACTGGAGTAATGGAGTAATTTAGCTTTATCAGGAATAAATATCATTTTTAATTTATTTAAAATGGTAATTATAGTTCACAATATTACTGTTTTTACTGTATTTTTAACTAAATAAATGCTGCCTTGATGAACATAAGACACCTTTTTTAATTATTTAAAACATTTGAAGGGCAGTACATTTATTAAACTGCAATAATAACTGCTAGTACTAATAAAATAATAATGATAGAAAATAAAATTTGATATTTAATTTGTTTTAGCATAATAATATAACATTAACTAATAATAATAGGTAAATATAATGACGCTTGTCTTGCATTAAAATATAATTATAAATCAAATATTTTTTAAAAAGATGCACGTAAAACTGCCGTCGTATTGCAACATATACACAACATATGCTCTTTGAGTGTTGAAATCCTGAGATATCTTCAGGATTCATCGAGTCTCTTTGTACATATCAATAATCAGTGAACAGGATATAAGCTACTTAATCCTGCCTTGAGCCCCCCACCCTCAGTGACTTACGGTCCGTGCACTCAATGACCTGAACACATATGCTCAACGAGAGCTGTGCCCAGATTGACCAAATCTGAGGTTTCTGTAAGGCTCAGACTCAAGTCTGGAGCCATGTGATTTGCAGGAAGGGGAAGGAGACCCCCTCCCACAATCACTCTCTCTCTCCCCCCCACCAAACCTGCCCCTGAGTGGCCCCTGCCAGGCTCTGTTTCCAGGAAAGGGGCCTAGTGGACAGGCGCAGGGGCCTGCGTCAGGGAGAGCCTGGCTCATTGAGAAAAACAAAAACAGAGAGGGGAGGTGGGAAGACTCTCCCTCCTTACATAACAGTCTCTAGCAGTGAAAAAAAAAAAAGCCTCTCTCTCTACCACCACCGTACTTGAAACCCGTCTGTCTGCTCTTTATACAATGCCACACCCTATAGTAGAGCTCTGCTAGAACTTCGGCATTTGGGACGGCTTTATGTATTGGACAGAAAAGAGACTCTAGCTTCTTTTAATAATTTAAAGATTTCCAGCTGAATGCTTGTGACGTTCATTAAATGCACAGAGCGTGGAAGTGACACGCATGTGTCAAGCTTGCAAAAGTCTTTGCTGCTGTGCATGAATTTTTAGATGACAACAAATAATAGCTGGAGGAAAACTGGATTTTGCAATGCATATGTGTAAAGAACACGTAGAAATATTTATTAGGGTCTTAGAGTTCAGAGGCACATATGATGCTCATACCAACAGTCTATGATTTTTGACGCTTTACTGCCTCCTTGTGGTTATACTGAAAATAGTAGACTATTTATTGTGTAAAAATGTACAAATTAGTTCTACAAGCAGTTTCATGTGCTTTCAGTATTATATTTGTGCCCCTGGACCACAAAAGCAGTCATAATGGTCCGTTTTTTTTAAATTGATATTTATACATCATCTGAAAGCTGAATAAATAAGCTTGTTAGGATAGGACAATATTTGGCCGAGATACAACTATTTGAAAATGTGAAATTTGAGGGTGCAAAAAAATCAAAATATTGAGAAAATCGCCTTTAAAGTTGTCCTAATTAAATTCTTAGCTGTGCATATTACTAATCAATAATTTTGTTTTAATATATTTACGGTTGCAAAATATTTACAAAATATCTTCATGGAACATGATCTTTACTTAACATCATAATGATTTTTGGCATGAAAAAAATATGACTGTTTTTGTGGTCCAGGTTAACATTTAGTCATTTAAAAGGTGCTTTAATTCAAAACATTTTGCAAATGAGGAACATAGCAAACAATTTATCATAACAGCCAGTGATATTCACAGCAATGCCAAGTGAAAGTTAAAACAGTGCAGAAGAGAAATGCAAAGGTTATAAGAATTCAGAAGCATTTAGAAGTATATTTAATGTATTAATCAACAGTTAAATCAACTCTTACATTTTTGATCATCTCTGTTTGAACACATTGTGATCTGCTTTGCAAGTTCCCAAACAGGAACTGAACCAGACAAAAATGTCAACAACAAGAACTATACAACAAGTAAAGAAAATAGTCACTGTCAAATTAATTTCATATAATGATGGGTGATGTAGATTCTGATATTCATGTTTATAAATCATTCTAATATGCTGATTTGGTGCTCAGTTATTTTTATGGCTCTTATTATTATAAGTTTTGGAAATTGTTTTTCCTCCTTAATATTTCTGAGGAAACTTTTTTTAGGAGTCTTTGATGAATAGGATGTTCAAAAGAACAGCGTTTATTTGAAATCGAAATCTTTTGTAACATAAGTGTTTACTGTCACTTATGACTAATGTGTAATGCATCCTTGCTGAATAAAAGTTTTATTTCTTACTACAGATGTTTTCAGCATTGAGCAAATCAGCATATTAGAATGATTGATGATGATCAGTGACACTGAATGCTGAAAATTAAGCTTTAGCATCAAACTGCATTTTACAAATCTAAAAATTTGTTTTTAAAATTGTAATAATATTTCATAATATTACTGTTTAATATTACTGAAAGAGACTTCATGCAAAACATGTTTAATTAGTTCAGACTTTGGACAGGTATTGTAAAATATGCAAATATTTATTCTATTATGCAACATTTGTACTATATACCAAAAAGAGCACTTGACAACACTTCCTTGCTGAAAAGACCAGTTGAATTTCCATGCTGATCTAGTTTGTGGTAGACTAACATATTGTTCTGCTTCTGATGATTTTGGCTGAGGAAGGAACTAAGCTATGTTAAAAAAACCTGGTAGGGTTAAAATACTTAAATCATGAACTCTTTAAAAATGTGTTTAAAAAGGGAAATTAAGTAACAAAACAAAGTAACAGAAATATATTTGTGTGAAAGTAAATATTTACTTACAAACTTAACCCAGTGGTATTTTTGTATATATAAGAAATATCCCCTTTTTCAAATCAAGCCATTTTTAGCTTCTTGTCGGTATGACGTCACACCGACAGACGGTGCTCCCATGATTGTTGATTAATATGACCATCCTACCTTAGACCCACCTTGAGTGCGACTCCGACTGCCATTGGGTCTACTCCCAGTGCAGGGGAAGACAAGAATGTCTCTGATTGAGTGATTAAGGTGTTGCTTTCGTTGCTTTCGTTTTAGACGGAAATGCGCCCGGCTATATACATAAATGCGTATATGTTCACGCGAATCATTCGTGATGCAGCTTCACCTACAGCAGAAGTGACTATAAGGGTTTTTATGCATCTTTGTAAATCGCCTTTCTTAAAAGAGAAGTCCATTTCCAGAACAAGAATTTACAGATAATGTAATCACCCCCTTGTCATCCAAGATGTTCATGTCTTTCTTTCTTCATGTTTTTTTGAGGAGAACATTTCAGGATTTTTCTCCATATAATGGACTGATATGCACTGTAAAAAACAATTTGTTGAGTCAGCTTAAAATAATTTGTAACCTGGCTGCCTTAAAATTTTAAGTTCAGTCAACTCAAAAAAAGTTTATTTAGCTTGAAATGTTAAATTATACTAAGTGACAACTTCGATATTTGAGTTGAATCAACTTAAGATTTTAAGGCAGCTGGGTTACTTACCCATCTGTTAAGTTTAGCAAACACAAATATCTAAGTTGTTACTTAGTACAATTTAACATTTCAAGTTGACTAAACTTATTTTAGTTGACTGGACTTAAAATTTTAAGGCAGCAGGGTAACAAATTATTTTAAGCTGACTCAACAAATTGTGTTTTTTATTTTTTACAGTGTAACAAATTATTTTAAGCTGACTCAACAAATTGTGTTTTTTATTTTTTACAGTATGGTGCCCCGAGTTTGAACTTCCAAAATGCAGTTTAAATGCAGCTTCAAACGATCCCAAATGCAGTTTCAAACGACCCCAGCTGAGGAAGAAGGGTCTTATTTAGCAAAACGATCTGTTATTTTCATTAAAATAATACAACTGATATACTTTTTAATGTCAAACGCTCGTCTTGTCTTACTCTACCTGAACTCTGTGTATTCTAACTCAAGAAAGTTAGGGTTTGTCGAAAATCGTCCTATATCGCTGTTTTACCTTTTTTGTTAAGGGTGTTTGATCTTCTTTGGATGTTCACTTTGCGAAGACTGGGTCGGTACTTCTACAGCTATGTAGAATGATTCTGAAATGATATTTGAAGTTGAGGGAGAAAATACAATCTGAGTTTTTCAACACACCCAGAATACACAGAGTTCAGGCAGAGCAAGACAAGACGCGCGTTTGAGATTAATTTTTTTTTTTAATATGAAAATAACCAATCGTTTCGCTAGATAAGACCCTACTTCCTTGGATGGGATTATTTACAACTGCATTTGGGATCATTTGAAGCCGCATTTAAACTGCATTTTGGAATTTCAAACACGCGGCACCCATCATTATATGGAGAAAAATATGAAATGAAATGTTTTCTTCAAAAAACACAATTTCTTTATACCTGAAGAAAGAAAGACATGAACATCTTGGATGACAAGGGGGTGAGTACATTATCTATAAATTGTTGTTCTGGAAGTGGACTTCTCCTTTAATAATGTGCTAGTTAACAAGTTTCCTGGCTAAACTGGTTAATGTAAACAGACCGGCTGGTCACCCTACAGAAGAGAGGGGCGGGGTGAGCAGAGCTCATTAGCATTTAAAGGAACATGCAATAGAAGGGCTGGCTCTGAACAGGGCTAATTTTGACAAGGTAAAAAGGGTGTTTTTACACTACTGCTGACAAATTCCAGTCGAAGTATGTTATAGACTTCTCATTAAGACCCTAAAGAATCATATCCGATGACCCCTTTAAAAGTAAATTTTATTTAAAATTAACAGATGAAATCATGTCTCCCCTAGTGAAAAATAAATATACTATAATGTATTAATAAATTAACTTTAAATAAATTTATTAATGTATTAATAAATTAACTATAATGTATTAATAAATATACTATAATATATACATTTATTTCATGCTAAGCATACTACAATATATAATTTTTTTATTTTTAACTAGGGTCTTTACAAGGAGTGTAAAAAGTGAATGTTCATAGTTTAATTAAACTAAGTATAATTCCCTAAAGTGTGATTTTGCTGTTTGTTTATCAAGACAGATGAAAATATGAGGATAGCTTTACATTATAATCCACCAGTCAATGACCAATGTGTAACAGGAATGTCTAAACAAACTGTTAAGGTGTAAAAAAATATATTTGTACCCCAGAAACTGAGAAAAAATACAAATCAGTTAAAGAAGTTTAATATTGCATTGAAACACAAGCTTATGTTGGGCTAAAAATTATTGGCATTTTTTTTAAACAGTTAGGAACATCACAGTAATTCTTAACATACAAATTATATAGAGAGTATTTACTCTAAAATTGTTATTTTTATTAAGCAGATCTCTAGCAATTAGACCTAAGATTCTAAGGATGCATAATAACATGCACATAGTTGTGTAGCTTTCATTTATTTTTATAACAATAATAAAAAAAACCTCTAGAATCTGGAACATGTTTCAAATGTGAAGAAAGACTGTTTATGTAATTTGAAAGGTAATGTAATTTCATGCTTTGATTATAAATATTATAAATGCAGAATAACATTATCATATATTATAATGTAACATATTATTTGATTATAACATATCAGCGCATTTAAAAGTTATGACATTCAGCACTCAGTTTTTTTTTATTTTTTACTTTAAGCAATTGCTTTAATTTCCACAGGATGAATGCAATATATGATCAGTCAATGAACAAGAATAATTGAACACATTAGCAGCTCATATTTTAACATCCATTAAACACACAACAGAAACAAAACAAATTAATCCAAAAAGCCAGAGTTATAATTCTTATAACAAAAATAAATTTTAAATCTTAAAGTATTACCAAAGCATGCTGAAAAATGTTTACCACCAACTGTATACACACACAGTCGATAGAACACATAAGCCTAATTTCCTGAGGCAAATGTGTATTTTAATAAAACTTTATTCTCAAATCCAGAAAATACATGTAATGGTCCTTCCATTTTTCATAGCAATTTAAAAAGGAAAAATTATAGATCCTAATGATATAATTCCTCTCAAAACATTTCTCTTATGTTTAAATCTCTTTGAATGACTTTTTACAATACACATATCAATGGAGAAACATCAACGTCATCACGGAATATGCTCTATTATTCTGACTAACATTTGACTGGAGACTGCTGAGGTAACGCTGAACTGAATTCTTAAAAGTAATAAAATAAAAATATGCAGGCTCCATATACAATTATGACTAATGGGGTTCTTAAAAACGCTTCAGTGTGCAAATAGGTCACATCTGGACGGATGAACTCTCAATATGATTCTTAATTTCTTGACTTTTTTTGCATTTAATGATGAGATCTTAAATAGAAGTGCTATATATAGGACTGTATGTTACATTTTTCACAAAATTACCACCCTAAATCATTTCGCTGGCTCGTCATCTTTGGAAATAACCCATCTGAGGAAGCTAAAACCCTGTCAAAAACAACCCACCCAAAATGTGAACGCATTTATATATTATGGCACTCCAAACAACTACATTATTTACATGAATCTATTTAGTTTTTCATATAAATTCCACCTTCACGTGGAACATAGTCTTTCCCCTCACCAATTCCTCATATACAGACATTTCTCTTAATTATCAACACACAGAAACGTGTTGAAAGTGACAAAGTGTTCAAAATTATTTATATTATGGAACTTATGGGGCTCTATTGGAAATCACATCTATGACATTATGAAGGCAAAGTCCTAATAATGTGTCATATCTGCGCACTGCAACATCAGAGAAGATTTTGTGGCTTGCAGATTTGTACTTTTACAAACATGTCTGAATGCACTTGTTGATTCCAGTCTGGGAAGCAAGCAAAGATCATCCTTGCGACACTTTAGGGATATATACATGCTTTTGTTATTCATAAAGACCTGAGGAGATCGTCTTAGAACTCCTCATGTACGTTACGGGCATAGTCCATGAGTTTGCTGCCAGTGAAGTACTCGCTGTATTTAAGGATCTCCTCTAGTTCCAGGTTGTGGTTTTGGTTCTCATCCGCCACAGCAATCATCTGCTTGGCTTCATTCAAGGCGTTGTACTCATTCATAGGGTCCATGTATTCCTGCAGGACAGATATACATTAAAATGAGATTCTATAAAAGTGTTCTTATCCTTAAACAGCGGAGATAAAAGAGGACCAACCTCCAGCTCTTCCATGGTTACAATCGTATCATGGTTAGCGTCAATGACTTCTTCAAACTCCTTCTTCCTTTCACGAACCCAGTCGTCATCGATGTCTTGGGCTTGCTGATTCTCCACAGTTCCCATAGGGAGGGAGATAAATTCAGCTAGAGTCAACTTTCCATCTCCATCTTGATCTGTTTAGGAAACATATAGGGTTTGTTTACCAATAAGAAAGGGTGCTGGCATTCCTTGGGTATGAATTTCAGATTCATACGCTTACCAAGATCTCGGACGATCTCCTTGACCATGTATCTCAGCATGCCTCTGCTGTGCTCCGGGTGCAGGAACGAGAGGAACTCCTCTTCATTCAGCAGCTGGTCAGCTGGAGGGTTGTCTGCCTGGAACCAGCGATCCTTCAAGCTTTCCAGAACCTCCTGAGCTGTAGTGAGGCCATATTTCATTACAAATGGCTTCGTTATGAGTACTAGACCATATCAGCCCAATGCATCTTCTAAATTACAACTTACTTTCTTCATCCACTTTTAGTTCTTCATTGTTTTTTATCTTCTCAGCTACTTCTTTTTCATTGAAACCTTTGCTGGCCAAAAACTTCACACGGTATTCATCCCAAGTTACATGTCCTGAGAGAGCACAATTTGAGAAGATTCGGTTGAAATTGGCAGTCAAGACCATTGTTAAGTGTTATGAAATCATCATGCCAGATGTCAAAAACAATAAACATCTTATTTTTTTGCTCTTGTAAAACACAGGAAAAGTTTATAACTACAAATCATGGTTAAACTTACCAGAAATGTGATACAACTGCAAACAGTCAAAAGTTTACATACACCTTGCAGAATCTGCAAAATGTTAATTATTTTACCAAAATAAGAGGGGTCATACAAAATACATGACCTGCATAAGATATTTCACATAAAAGACGTTTACATATAGTCCACAAGAATAAATAATAGTTGAATTTATAAAAACGACCCTATTCTACAGTTTACATATGCTTAATTCTTAATACTGTGTTGTTACCTGAATGATCCACAGTTGTGTTTTTTGTTTGTTTGTTTAGTGATAGTTGTTCATGAGTCTCTTGTTTGTCCTGAAGAGTTAAACTGTTCTTCAGAAAAATCTTTCAGGTATTTAAGCAAAATACCACAAATTATTGGGTTTTGCAGCATTTTTGTGTATTTGAACCCTTTCCAACAATGACTGTAAGATTTTTAGGTCCTTTTTTTCACACTGAGGACAACTGAGAGACTCATATGCAACTATTACAGAAGGTTCAAACACTCACTGATGATTCAGAGGGAAAAACAATGTATTAAGAGCAAAGGTGTAAACTTTTGGACAGAATGAACGTGTACATTTTTCTTATTTTGCTTAAATATGGCATTTTTTTATTTATTTAGTACTGTCCTTGAGAAGCTAAAGAAGATACATACACGTTTCCTAAAAGATAAAATAAGTTAAATTTACACTAATCTTCAAATTCAAAACGTTTTCATCCCCTTAATGCATTGTGTTTCCTTCTGGAGCATCAGTGAGTATTTGAACCTTCTGTAATAGTTGCATATGGGTCCCTCAGTTGTCCTCGGTGTGAAAAGATGGATCTCAAAATCATATAGTCATTGCTGGAAAGGGTTCAAATACACAACAATACTGAAAAAACAAAGAATTTTTGGGACCTGAAGACATTTTCTGAAAGAACAGCAGGCAGTTTAAATGTTCAGGACAAACAAGGACTCATGAACAACTATCACTAAACAAAACAAAACAAACAAACAAAAACACAACTGTGGATCATTCAGGTAACAACACAATGTTAAGAAGCAAGTGTATGTAAACTTTTGAACAGGGTCATTTTTTGATAAATTCAACTATTATTTTCTCTTGTGGACCATATGTAAATATCTTTTGTATCTTATTCAGGTCAGTACTAAATAAAAAACAACATGCATTTTGTATGATCCCTCTTATTTTAGCAAAATAATTAACATTTTGCAGATTCTGCAAGGTGTATGTAAACTTTGGACTTCAACTGCATCTCTACTTGACATATAATTTTATTATGGCATGGGTCTAAATAACACCATCCTCTTACCATCCCCATCAGGGTCCACGGCACGAAAACTGAGCTTGTTTTCTTTAACAGCCTCCTGGAAATGTTCTTCTGTCTTCTCCATGATCCAGCGCTGCATTTCTTTAGCACTTACACTCCTGTCTTTATTAATATCCACCCTAGAATCAGAGAGTAAAAGGTTTGATGCAATGTTAGGCATGATTACACAATTAAAAATTGTGCAATTTTTTCAAGATATTTTTAGCTTCAACACTTTAAAGTAATAAGACAATTGGTGAAGTCAGCATGAATTGCAAATTCACCCTGTTTTCTAAATCTTATTGTGAAAGATTCATCCATGTATGTGTTTAATTATGTTTTTATTTTACCTTGCTATTTATTTAAAATATCGTAACTCGATCTTCTGATGAAGATACCAGACTTCTCCAATCATTTATCTTAAACGCTGTTCCAATAATAATCTGCCTCTCTCCAATCAGTAACTGGTAGATAGAACAAAGACCCGCCTTACACTTATCTATCTATCTTACATTCTATCTGCATTACTCAGATGTGTCACAATACAGAAAAAAGATCACTACTTCTGTTTCGCCACAACTTGCTTGATGTTTATGGGGTTAAACTATGCCTTTACAATGCCACCCAAGCACGTCGTGGGAAAATGGCATTGTTTCCACAGCTGTACACATACTTGGTGAAGATTTCAATAAGTTTCTTCCTGTTCCTCCTGGGCTCTGAGTCCTCCTCAAACTCCTCCATCTCCTTCCCCAGAAACACCTCCTGATGAAAGTCTTTATTGAGGTGGCCATCCATTTCCATCTTCACACCGTTCAGATGGTCAGGTGGAAGGATCTCATTGTCCTCCTTGCTGTTGGGGTGTTTGTCTTTTAACGCAGATATATTTGCTGGCCTGGCCTGAACATTCAAAGCCAGCATCACAAATACTGCCAAAGTTGAGGCGCACAGGCGGCCAAGCTGAGATCTTCTCCAGCTAGACATGGTTTTACTGCTTAAACCTCACAAACAGATGTAGGAAACACTGTGAAAAGAAAAACAAAATCACATTAGAACAAAAACACAAGCAGACTTCAACATATTCAAATTTGCTGCTGAAAAATAATATATACGTTGTTATTAATTATTAAGTCAGACTTAGCAGTTTTCTGGTTTTAGGGAAACCAGGTTTCAAGTGAGATCAAATATAAAGACTTCTTTAGGTCGTGATGAACTGACAGAATTAATACAATTATTGAGCGCTCAATATGAATCAGCACGTTTGACAACAACCAAGCCTGTAAACGGAAATAAGTAACAGTTTACTTACATGTACGTTTGAACGGTCCTCTCCAAAAATAAAATATCAAATGAATAAACAGGAGCAAGTGGCCTGCTGTATTAAAAGCACCGAGAGGTACTGTTTATGTGCAGCTCATCGCGCAGTTCCTGTACACGTTGCCACTCGAGACCAAAAGCTGCTCAACGGAGCGATTTATGGCCCTGAACGTGACGTCCTCCCTTTCTGGACTCAGATATCACACAAACACATACAAGACAGACCCATAAACCGCAGGAGTTCACACGAGCTGACACCAGAAAGGCGTTCAGGAAAGAAACATTGCTACGTTGTCAGAATCGCGTCTTCTTCTTGAGGAACGTGAGGTGAGGGATAACGCGGATAACGCACATATCGCCATCTACTGTACAAGCAGACCAATGCCTATGAGATGTACAGTGATACAAATGTCTGTTTATTTTTCATATCAGTTTTTCTCTGACCACCTGTACTTGAAAGCCTTAATTATTTAGATTTTGAGGAATAGCATTAGCTTCTAAAAACTAAAATCAAAATAAATCAGCTCTGTGTTCCTATCTCTCAGTGGATTACCAGCTTTCTGACACATAGGCAACAGCTAGTGAGAATAGGGACATTAATGTCAAGAAGCCGCACCATGAACATCGGCGGCCCTCAGGGATGTGTTCTCTCCCCACTGCTCTTCTCCCTGTATACTAACGACTGCACCTCCAAAGACCCCTCTGTCAAGCTCCTGAAGTTTGCAGACGACACCATTCTCATCTGCCTGACTCAGGAGGGTGAAGAGTCTGTTTACAGACAAGAGGTTGAGCAGCTCGCTGTCTGGTGCACTCACCACAACCTGGAGCTCAACACGCTCAAAACAGTGGAGATGATCATAGACTTCAGGAGAAACCCCCCTGCACTCCCACCTCTCAGCATCATGGACAGCACTGTGGCTGCAGTGGAGACATTCAAGTTCCTAGGGTCCATCATCTCCCGGGACCTGAAGTGGGACACTCACATCGACCCAACAAAGGTTGTACTTCCTTCGACAGCTGAGGAAGTTCAACCTGCCACAGGAGCTGCTGAAACAGTTCTACTCAGCCGTCATCGAATCTGTTCTTCGCACATCAATCACTGTCTGGTTTGGCTCAGCTGCAAAATCAGACACCAGAAGATTACAGAGAACGGTTCAGACCGCTGAGAGGATTATTGGTGCTCCCCTGCCCACCCTTCAAGAACTGTATACATCCAGAGTGAGGAAAAGGGCTCAGAAAATCACTCTGGATCCCTCACACCCATGTCATCCCCTTTTCGAACTTTTGCCATCTGGTCGGCGCTACAGAGCCACAAATACCAGGACAGCCAGACATAAGAACAGTTTCTTCCCTCGGGCAATATATCTTATGAACAATTAAATGTTCCAGACCCTATTCTATTCTATTCTATTCTATTCTATTCTACTCTATTCTATTCTATTGTATTCTGATCTATTGTATTCTGTTCTTTTTCTATCATCTGTAGCACAACTGTATATACAATTTATTTATTTTCTTAAAACTTATATTGCAATTTTTGTCTATTTATATTTACATGTATTTTTTTTTTTGTGTATTTTTTTTATTCTCAACTTATATTATTTTCTCTGTGTTATTGTTGTCTCTGTGCACTGGAAGCCTGTGACACCAAAACAAATTCCTTGTATGCGTAAGCATACTTGGCAATAAAGCTGTTCTGATTCTGATTCTGATTCTTTGTATTCTCCACTGGGGGCTTCTTGAGCAATTAGGCCGACAGCAAATAAAGAAAGGTTTATTATAAACATCAAAAGTCAGTTATCTGTTTTTTTTTTTTTAATAATCAATAGTCAGATGAAGGTGTGCAGATGTCCCCACAAAATTTCATAAATAGCTTTCACCAGAAAGATGTATATGTGACCGTGGACCACAAAACCAGTTTTAATTAGCACAGGTATATTTGTAGCAATAGCCAAAAATACATGGTATGGGTCAAATGATTGATTTTTCTTTTATGCCAAAAATCATTACGTAGGATGTTAAATAAAGATCATGTTCCGTTAAGATATTCTGTAAATTTTCTACCGTAAATATATCTGAACTTAATTTCTGATTAGTAATATGCATTGCTAAGAACTTCATTTGGACAACGTAAAAGGTGATTTTTTTGCACCCTCAGATTTCAGATTTTTAAATAGCTGCATGTTGCTTTCAAATTATGTGTTAATCTCAATTTCAAGAAATTGACCCTTATGAGTGGTTTGTGGTCCAGGGTTTCATATAGATTTAGAAAGCCAAAATCACACATGCATTGTAGTTATTAGGATATTTAGAATTAATACGCAATATTTTCTTGTTTTTTTTGTGTTTTAGGGTCCATAATGTATCGCATATTGACAATCCTGGAAATTGTAGACAGATGGAATGGGGCTGGCAAGAAGACCCCGAGGTTAATCTGCACTAGTGCCCAAGGTCAGCATCTGTGGTTTGCTATTTATCTGTGATTGAGAAGTACCTGCACATCAGCGTGCTAACTTTGCCTAGAGCAAATCTTCATTAAAGGTGTGTAATGTTATGGAGATTCTTCTCCTTGCTGATTTCCCTTTATGAATGTTAAGTAGAATATACATTTGGCGGTAACACAAACTTTGCTTTGATTATTCCTATTATCAGGTTCCTATTATCAGGTTTCCATCTGTAAGACAAGGAAATTGAGAGGGTCTCTTTAACATATAGAAGATGAACAGACCACTAGTTAGAATTGTTACAGCTGAGGTCAAAAGTTTACATAGTTTATTAAAATTGATTAATTATTTTACCAAAATAAGAGGGATCATACAAAATGTATGATATTTGCCTAATGATCCACAGCGTTATTTTTAGTAATAGTTGTTCATAAGTCCTTTGTTTATCCTGAACTGCCCAGTGTTCTTTAGAAAGTCACATACACATCTTCATTCTGTGCAAAAGTTTTCACCCCTGGCTCATAATGCATTGTTTTTCCTTCTGAAGCATCAGCAAGCGTTTGCATAGTTGCATAGGTGTCCCTCACTTAGTGTATGTAAACTTTTGACCTCAAGTGTAGGTCCCTTTCTGTCATCAAAATCCCACTGCATATCATCTTATGCAGATTTAGGACGCGTTTCATTTTTATATTCTTTAAACTGGACAAATTTAAGTTATAATTAACTAATATATAAAATAGTTAGAATGCACACCAGTGCTGCATTCATTTGATCAAAAACTCAGTAAAGCAGTAATATTGTGAAATGTTATTCACATGGAGTCATCTAATAACATGAAATATGTCCATCTGCATGTAGACCTACTGAGAGTGTTAGAAACAAATTTTATAGTCCAAACAATATCTTCAATTTATATGCAACATCTGGCATGTTTGCTTAGGATTCTTTAATGAATATTTCATTGAACAGCATTTCTTTTTTAAAGCATTACGTTTTTGTGACATTATAAATGTCTTTACTGTCACTTTAGATCAATTTAATGCATCCTTGTTGAATACAAATATTAATTTTTCGTATTGTATTACTCCAAACATTTAGAAGTGTATAATGGTTTCCATAAAAATTTTCAACACTGACAATAATAAGAAATGTTTCCTGAGTAGAATATTTGCATATTAGAATGATTTCCAAAGAATCATGTTACACTTAAAAATGCTGTATTAATGAACAGTAGTAATGGCTGCCTGGTAATATGTGACCCAGGACCACAAAACCAGTCATAAGGGTCAATTTTTTAAAATTTCGATTTATGCATCATCTGAAAGCTGAATAAATAAGCTTTCCATTGATGTATGGTTTGTTAGGACCATAGAGCAATATTTGGCCAAGACTATTTGAAAATCTGGAATCTGAAGTTGTCCAAATGAAGTTCTTAGCAATGCATATTACTAATCAAAAATTAAGTTTTGATATATTTACGGTAGGAAACATACAAAATATCTTCATGGAACAAGATCTTTACTTAATATCCTAATGATTTTTGGCATAGAAGAAAAATCGACCCATACAATGTATTTTTTGGCTATTGCTACAAATATACCTGTGCTAGTTTTGACTGGTTTTGTGGTCCAGGGTCACATATAATGTGTATACTACAAAACGAACTGCAAATTTGCATATTGATTTCCTGGTAGATTTGAGTAATAAACATAAAAAACTAGACTGAATTTTTATGCAAAAATGCATTTTGTCAAGATTTCTGCAGTTTTATTTCTAGCCACCAGAGGGGGAAGAGTGTCAAGGCATGTAGGATACCTCCCAGCATTGTTGCTCTGCTGGCAGAGTGCACCCTTAACTAACCACAAAGTTACAAAAATCTACATAATGTAATGCATCACTTAGATGAATAGGATTACAGTAATTGAATAATGACATGAACAGATTGTGGTTATATTGTAGAAATACTATCAGGATCAGTAAAATTGCACTTACCTTTAATGCCATGTTTTGCAAGTTGTTGCATCTAATGGGAAAATATAGTTTGAACTATGGAATATGTTTCTGACACAGTCATGTTAGTGTGTGTACATGCAGATGGGTGATTGACTACACGTCATTTCATCTCTTCAGACCCAGACATCTAGGTCAGCTGGTCAAATATCACTTTCTAGTGCCTTTCTAAGTTGTCTGAATTCTCTGAGACTAAATATCACATGTAGAGAGCTACTGCAAAGTAGGACACTACACACACACACACACACACAGATTTACACCTACACACATGAACACGCATTCCCTAGAGTCCGCCTGCCAAAGAGTTCTCCCTCAAGACTTGAGTATTTCATTAGTGAGATAAAACAGGGCTGAGCCCACTGAGGTTGCCAGTTTCACTGATGAGGAAAAGAGAAGCAGGGGAATCAAAAAGAGAGAGAGAGAGAAAGAGCGAGAGACAGAGAGGGGGCTGTGATAAACTCTGCTGCGAGCCCTCCTGTAAGCAGAGTGAGAGAGTGCAGGAGCAACAGCAAAAGATCTGGAGAGAACTGTGAGCTAGACCTACCACAAAGTCCAGACAGATCTCGCACTTTGAGGTGAGCGTGCATTTGTTTTTGTCACCCTGCAGAACTGGGCTGATGCATTTGGGTGCGATCGTCCCGTCAAGTGCTTCTCGGCTTTGAAGTTGGCCGTGGGGGACCGATTTTTCCCTGCAAGGAAAAAAAGGCAAAAGAAGGCCAAAGGCTACAAAAACTGGAGTGTTTCCAACTTCCAATTCCCTCAGGACGTTTTTTTTCTCACCTCGGCTTCAAGAAGGAACCACATGTGAAGACTGATGGGGCAAGAGCTCAGCATTGCTTACCAGAGAATCGGCTCAGATGCATCACCGCAGAGACTCCACATCCCAGTAGGAGCGAGACGGAGGTAGAGAACCAGAGAGAAAGTGAGAGGGAATCTGAGTAATTTCCATCCACTCCCCCCTTCCCACATCGGGACCTTCTTCAGTTGCCCTCTACTACCCCCCGTGGGACAGGAAGCGTGAAAAATCTCACTAATGGGTTTATTTGCTGTCAGCTCAGCGACGACCTGTCATTTCCCAGGACCACTCCACACTTGACACATTTCATAGTTGAGTAAGCTTTGCTTTGTTTTTGCCCTTGCTTCACACTGCTGGCTGTTGAGAAGATCAAGACCAGACTGAGGTATCAGGTGGAGCAGACAAGTCCCTTAATCACTTTGCCTGCCTATTACAGTATTTTTCTTCTAGTGAGGTCAAGCGTGTGGGACGTCTCGCTGTTCCTTTGTATTTCTCCAAGTCGAGAACTTCCCGCAGTGAGAAAGAGTCTGCTTTCTGACCCAACTACGGTGTCCTGGCTGGTGGGCTGAAGATGCGTTGCTGGCTGCTAGCCGTGGTGACGGTAGTGCTCTGGAGCCAGTGCATCCTTCTAGGGTGGGCTGAGGCCAGGAAGACGCGTAAGAGGCCGAAGGAGCTCGCTCCGCAGCACACCGAAGCATTCAACACCACTCTTTCCAACAGCGAGGAGCTGGATGGCAGCACAAAGGTATATGTCATATATGTCAGCTCTGCACATGAATATGTTTATGATTCCACATCAAAAGTGTTCAATTATTGTTTTAGATAAGATTACTGTTAGAAAAAAAGTTTGATGGCTTATTACTGAGGCAGCATTAACAAAGCTGCACATTTGTACTTTTTCTACCCCTAAAAAGTGTTTATTACCTTAAATGTACACATTAGTATCTTAGAGTACTAATATGTGACCCTGGACCACAAAACCAGTCATAAGGGTCAATTTTTGTAATAAGCTTTCCATTGATGTATGGTTTGTTAATAGGACAATATTTGGCTGAGATACAACTTTTTGAAAATCTGGAATCTGAGGGTGCAAAAAGTACAAAAATGTCCAAATAAAGTTCTTAGCAAAGCATATTTCTAATCAAAAACTAAGTTTTGATATATTTATGGTAGGAAATTTAAAAAATATCTTCATGGAACATGATCTTTACTTAATATCCTAATGATTTTTGGCATAAAAGAGAAAATTTTATTATTTTGACCCATACGATGTATTTTTTTTCTCTGTTTTTACTGCAAACTTCTCATATTGGAGTAATCATTAAATCTTAAGGCAGTGAAAACACACAGACAGCTGACGCCACTGTTACTATATTTTACATGTCTTGGGGCTCTGTTTTATTGACAACCTCACCCTTGCTGGGTACTAGAAGATAGAAGACATGATACAACACATTGGTTATGTACGCTACCGTTCAAAAGTTTGCGGTCAGCAATATATATATTTTGCGTTAAATAAATCAAATGTGACCTTATTATACAATGTTAGACATTTATAATGTTACAAAAAATTTCTATTTCAAATAAATGCTGCTCTATTTAAAATAAATTCACTGTTTCCACAAAAATATTAAGCGGAACAACCATTTTAATGATAATGTTTCTTGAGCAGCAAATCAGCATATTAGAATGATTTCTGAAGGATCATGTGACTCTGAAGACTGGAGTAATGATGCTGAAAATTCAGCTTTGCCATCACAGGAATAAATTGCATTTTAAAATGTATTAACGTAGATTACCGTTAGGTAATATTTCACAATATTACTGTTTTTATTGTATTTTAATTAAATAAATACAGCCTTGGTGAACATAGGAGAATTCTAATAAAAATGTACTGACCCCAAACTTTTGAATGGTAATGTGTGTATACAGGCCTGTATAACTCTATGGTAGCTTTCTGTAGCTCAACAGGATTCACAGTCAATGCACAGAATAATAAATTATATACCATAAATGTGCTTTAAGTTGCTTAGATAAAAAACATCTGCCAAATGTGTAAATATATCGCATTTTAGTAACCAATCATTCCTCGCAGTGTGTCAAAATCACCCTGTAACAGCCAGGCAGAGAAAATACCTCAGAATGATGTGTTTTAAATGCTCTGTTAAATATGTCAGCACACTCATCAGAAAGCAAAGCCGACTGCATTTGGCACTCACGGTTGTCTCTCATCATACTTTGTAAATGCGCCTGAGCAGAAGTCGCCAGCTGCTTTGCAAACTTTGACTATTTAAACAAGCTTAGAACGAGCTCATCCAAAGCCCGTGATGGAGACGCTACAACTATTTCTGATTAGCTTGGCACAGATTCAAACATGTATGTTTCTTGAGAATTAGACAGGTCTAATTCTTTAGAACAGCTCGACCGAATGAGATTCAGAATGATAAATAATGTGGTTTGCAGGCTCTAATGTGTGAAACGGATGATTGAGGCGTGAGATATGTGAAGAATGCATTTTGAATGTGAATGCGATTAGAGCATCGATTAGCCTTCTCAATAGGGGTTCTCTAGGAGAGCTTGTTTGTTATTAGAGACTTGTGGTGTCAGTAGGTTACGGATGATGAGAACAGTAAACAGGGACTGTGCTGCATTTACATTTGCGTATAAAATAAACAAATACAGAATTACCATTTATTTCTATGAGCATAAACCTTGGAAAATATCATATTGTGTTGTCTGTAGCTGAATTAGCGTGCATGAGCGCGTTGACATTTTCTGGCTCCACCAAGGCCAACATATTACTATTCCAACTCTGTATTTGTTTATTGCTCCTATATTGTTTAGATATCAGGGTTTCCATTGGAAAATTAGCTCCTGCCTCAGCCCACCCATAAAGTTGGCATTCTCAAATAACTCCCAGCTACCCCTGTGCCAACCACTCTAACTATAACTGCTTCAGTGATCTTGCTGACAAGGGTTATTGTCTTATTGAGCTTTTACACATCACTGAAGTATGTTGTGACAGTCTGGTTGTGTCTTATCTCCATGTGTTTATTTTGATATTAATATGAAGTAATTTTCAAAAAGGGACAGTCAAACTCTGCACCATGTGGGGTCAGAAAGGCTTTTTCCATTAAAATGATCAAGTGTGACAGAAAAGACAGTAAAAGAAGCCTTTTGACCTTGAGTCAACCTCTTGATGTTGTACCTTCATTGCATCCCAGGTGTGTCCTTTGCTACCTCCTTCTCCTCATCTTCTTCTTCCTCCCTTCGTGGCCCAGCACAGGCAGGCTGCCATGATGTAATTCCTGGGAAGGTTAGGTGGGGAGATATTTAAAGACCCTTGGCAGAGCTCTTTCCCAGCCCATTGATTCTGTCATTCACAGGCCAGGCTGACTCCGCTGTGTCTGGGACATCCGATAGGGGCGGTGCGGCCCCCTGAAAAAAACTGGGGCAGCAGGCCGCATAAGCCCCTCACAAAGCCTCACAGAAAGGTCCTGAAAGAGGACACCTCAAGAAGGATTAGTCACTCTCCCTCCCCTTGCTTACATTCTTTTCATCTTGTCCCGTACAATCAGAGAGTAATGACATAATCACTCTAAAACCCAGTGTTTTGCCAGATTTGTCACTGGCAAAAAGCGTCACTCGGGCTGGGGACCCTAGGTGACATTCATAGGGATGGAGATCATCTTTACAGGTAGAGGTGGGTTTTGTAGGATCCATATGCTACTTGATGTCCAGCTACCAATACACGCCACAGGCCTAATCGATTCTCAAAATCCCAACAGTCTTTTACAGTCTTTCTTGCACTTCATTCCCTGTTACTGTGTTCTGTGTTTTTCATTTACATTTATTCGTTTAGTGGGATGTGATAAGGGGCTTCATTTAAAATAAACACGGCCAGTGTAGTCTAATTCATGAACAAATGACTCTTATAATACACTTCTTTTTAGTAAAGCCCAAAACAAGCAGTGCAACGAAGATAATTCAGTTGGATCTTATGAGCAGGTTCATTAACTGAAGAAAAAAATTCAGTGCAACCAGTGTTATTTAACTGACAAAGTGACTTAATACATATAGTGCAGTGCAACGAGTGTAGTCTGATTCATGAAACAAATGGCTCTTATGAGTTGGTTCTATTTAGCGAATCAAAAAATAGCACAACCAATGTATTTCACCTAACGAATGAACATCTCTTATGAGCTGGTTCATTTTAGTGACTTAAAGGGGTCATCGGATGCCCATTTTCCACAAGTTGATATGATTCTTTAGGGTCTTAATGAAAAGTCTATAATATACTTTAAATTCTCAATGGTAGTGTAAGACAACACCCTTTTTACCTTGCCAAAATCATTCTGGTCGAGGCTGCTTTAAGTGCAAATGAGCTCTGCTTGCCCCGCCCCTCTCTTCTCTCTGTGGAAAGACGAGCCTGTTTACTTTAGCCGCGTTTAGCCGCGTTTAGCTGCTAAACTTGCTAACTAGCACTTTCTTAGGAAAGGCGATCGCAAAGATTCATTAAAAAAACCCTCATACTCACTTCTGCTGTAAGTGAAGCTGGATCATGAATGACTACGTTCATTATTACATCCAGCAAAACAATACCTCAATCGCTCAATCTGAGATATTCTTATCTAACTTACATCCCTGCTCCAGCATCGAAACAAAAGAGGGCAGACTGTTACATCTGATCTGAGGTAAAACGCTCATGTCAATCAACTATCGCAGGAGCGGCCACTGTCGGTGTGACGCAACAACGACAGGCATCTGAGAATGGCTCGATTTGCAGATTCATTAAAAACCACTGCATTCGCCTTATGAACGAACAACTCTTATAAGCTGGTTCAGTTTAGTGACTTAAAACCTGCAGTGCAGTGCAACCAGTGTAGTTCTATTCATGAAACAAATGACTCTTATGAGCTGGTTCTGTTTAGCGAATCAAAACAGCACAACCAGCATAATTCGCATGAACAAATGAGATGTTTCTGTTTAGTGAATCAAAACATAGCTGTGTAATTCGCCTCATGAATGAACAATGAGCAGGTTCTATTTAGCGAATCAAAACAGTCTAACCACAAACCAGTGTCATTCGCCTCATGAACTAACAAATCTCATAAGCTGGTACATTTTAGTGACTTAAAACATACAGTGCAACCAGTGTAGTTCGATTCATGAAACAAATGACTCTTATGAGCCGGGTCTTTTTAGAGAATCAGAACATACTGTGCGACCAGGGTTGTTTAGTTCCCATAACAAATGACTCTCTTGAGCAGATTCTTTTAATGATTATTATCAAAGATAAGTTCCCTGTTTAAATCAGACTAAAACGGTGCCCTGTGTAATTTACAAAACTAGTTTTTTTTTCATATGACAGAAATATAGGCTAATAAATCAGAATCAAGTTATATAGAATCAACAATGGATTTTAATTGCAAACTTGTGCTTTTGAATCAAATCCGATCAGGAATCAACACAGCCCTAGCTTCAGTAGTTCTACCTGACAAAGTCTTGAAAACACTGTGCTCTCAAAAACGGAGCCCTTACAAGTCTGAATTTGTCTTATATTAAAAATGACTTATCACCAAATGTGATTAATTGCAAAGAATAGAAATATTTTAATCCAGCCATGCTATTTACTTGAACAGTGGCCACTAGGACATTCACATTAGGACACAGAGTACAAGGAACAACATGTACAGACATTAAATGGGGTACAAATAACTCAAATCAAAACACCTGCCCTAAACCGAAAGACCAAACCTCTCGAAGAGACACAGCTTTGCCAATAACACTTCATATGAACATCTCACCCATTTTTTCATTAGCTGAAATTGAAATATGCATTACATCACAAGTACATGAGATATAATCTTACAGTTATCCCATTTTATCTCTTTTGTGTTTAAAATTACTCCTGAACTTTCACAATCACGAAACCACAGGAGTTACTTGGTGAGTGCAGCATTACAGTACGTCTCTGTAGGTGTTTATCCGAAGCATTTCTCAGCTGCCCATTTGACCTACCACAGATAATAAGGGAAATGAGCACCAGCGCAAACTAGCTCAACGTTATAATTTGCACACAAAGCAGGTGTGATGCTGCAATCAGACTCTCTTCAACTCTTTGACTTTTTTATGGTGAGAGGAGGGCAGGATAATTCCTCAGTAGATCTCATAATAAGTCTTGTGGCTCTCTCTCCCCTCACATGTCTTCACTAGCCAGGAATGCACACTTGATATACATATAAATATCTAAACAATGTTTACCCTGCTACGATGGCACGGAACAGCGCGAGTTATTAAAACAACACAGAGCCTCATTACCTCGCCTAGATGTTCGTCTTGTAAAGTTACGAGTGTATTCTGACACATACATGTTGTTGTGCTTGGTACGAGCGAAGATAGAGAGTAAATTGGATTCAGACGTCTTTGATGTCACTGTTTAATGACCTGTGGGCCCATAATGGGCGCATTTCCAGCGTTCCCCCCCCTCTGAGTAATAACAAAGCGGTTAACTGCCTGTTTCACTGCTCACGTAAGAATGTGATGAAAGGAGCTTTATGGTAACTGCCAAACAAATATTCGACATACATGCGAAAGAAAAACTCTATCTGTCGACCATTTGGAGTGTATTAGTTATCAGACCTTGTCCACAGGGAAGGAATTACAGAATAATGAGGCCTCAGTAATGAAATATACAGTGGTGCCGGGTCTGTTACCTGTTAAATGATGGCCTTTGAAGCTTTCTGCTGCTTGATATCCAGCCAAATAATCATTTCTCGTTCGTATCTCTATGTTCTGAGTTCCAAAGCAGTAATGACTTGGTACCAAAAGAAACCATAATTGCAGGTAAGAATCTGAGGTGTGGTGTGAATGCGTCCATATAATCAAACCCATAAATCTGTGTACCGACCCATAAAGCTGTGTTTGGGAACATACCATCATCCCATTTTGTTCTCTCGCACACATACCGTGTCCGTGAGACCAAGTGAAGATTTGTGTACTTTGACGAGAAATGCGAGGGTGAATTAAGAAATAATGTCTATACGGTAAAGGGGGATCCCACCCCCAAGGCATGGGATGGATAAAATCATCAAGCCATGCATGGATGAATGCACAGACAGTCATGAAACACCCTTCTAGAAACAACAAAAACTTTGGGAAAGCCCTCAGTCACTGTTTCTCACTGTAAAGCACCTGTAGTGTTTATTGCCAACTATGTCTGATGTGTTTGTATTGCACGCTGTATTTATTTTTCAATGTCAGCTAGTGTTATTTTTACCGGAATAGCTATTGTATCTTTGTAGTGTTGACAACAGTCCTGAGGAATGTGTTTTAAACATGTTATTAATTGTCCAATAGTATATAATTTGAATTTGGGGCTGAATACTATCAAAATTTTACATTCAGACAGAAATAGACCTAACGCTTTGGTATTTTTAGCTACGTACTTGTCAGGGTGTTACTGTAATGTCTGGTGAATTTTGGACTTGAGGTACAAAGATCAACAAACAGAAGCAATTTCTTCATAAAATGGCACTAAACCTCATGGCTGTGTTAGAACAGAGCCAATTTGTAAAGTCTGGACTATATACTTGTCGCTGAGTTAATGTCAAGTCAAAACATTTTGTGTCATTTCGTACCTTCAGACTGTGTAATGAAATGACTATACAGCCTAGATGAGGTTACAAGGTTTTTCACAATCAAACACTGCTGCATAATTGTTGATTGTGGCCTCAAGGCAGATTTTTATGGCCATGTTTATATTTGCAGTGGCTCGCTGCCACAAAAATAGTCTGTGACGCTTCTCTCTAAAAAAAATAAACTGATTTTCTCTTTTTTCTCTCTCTCTCTCTCTGAATACATAGTGAGCACTAAGAGTTGTGGAGAAATGTTGCATTGTATATGTTAGAATTTTGATATTCCATTATTACCTAAATTATGTTTTAGACTATTAAATTAGTCATTGAAAGTAATTACCGCAATGCTTTTTCATCAACCATTAAAAACAGCTATACCAATACACTAATAGGTGCATTACAGACTTAATTGAATTGCCCAGGCACTTTGTTCTGGTAAACCCCAAAAAGTGAAATTGCAGATTGGCAAAAAACCATTTACAATTAAACAGAAGTTTTGACATGCTACGTAAGTAAATGACTTAGTAATTACAGATTCTTGTTTGCACTTGTAGAAGAGTTAGCAGATATTAAGACATTTAAAAGTTAGTGGCTGTGGACAAAAACAGACATTCAATCTGTTTTTGGAACAACATGAGGTTAAGTAAATAGCAGGGTTTTCATTTTGGGGTGAACTTTTTAACCAGTTAACAAAGAGAGTAGATGCAATTTCCATATTGTGTTCATCTGTTTATATGAAAATAATAAGGAGCTTTGTGTTTGCTTAGTGGGGTTATTATAAAGCCTGGTAAAGTCTCTTTTTCTCAGCTTTCTTTCAGACTCTCATCGAAACTCTTAGCTTGGCTTTTTTTACTCGGTCTCTAATGGAGCATTTGGCAGCTTTGCTCCACAAAGCTCTGCTGTTTTAACAGCCCCAAAACAAACTCATCAGAGAAAAATCCACCTCAGTGGTATGCTGAGATAATAACAGCTTGCCATGATCTGTCATGATCTGAAATACTTCAGCGTATAGGGCTTTTCATACAAGCCATGTTACCGCTGTCAACCGAATCGACTGTGTACACAGCGCCCTGAAATATTGGAAAGTTTATCGCACTGAGCAAACCGCTGCACATTCCGTATAAGCCTGGAGTCTCTGTGAAAATGTTCCTTTGTGACCAAAAAACATTTTGTAGAACTCTACAGAATCGTTGCTTTCTGATAGTCAGAGAATGGTTTATACTTTTCTGACTGAAGAACATGAGGGAACATGATGAAATGAGATTGCGTGGATATAGATGTGTCTCCACAAACTTCTACAACATTTCCAAGCAGCAACTTCAGGCAAGTTAATCCTTGTCTTGACAGAATTATGGATCCTCCCCGTACACCAACTGATCCGACTCTGATCATTCAAAGTGTTAATGGAAGTTCCGCGTATATTTTGAAATGAAGGTGAAGGTGTTGACTTGTCCACCTTGCCAATCTTGTGGAAACTGGTTGCGAGTTTCTTGCCCAGGCCAAAAGTGAGTACATTTCCCTTAAGCTTTAAAGGGATAGTTCACCCAAAAATGAAAATTACCCCTTGATTTTCTCACCCTCAATCATCCTGTGAGTATATGACTTTCTTCTTTCAGACGATTGCAATCTGAGTTATATCAAAGGGGTCATCGGATGCAAAACTCACTTTTACATGTTGTTTGAACACAAATGTGTGTTGGCAGTGTGTGTACACAACCACCCTATAATGATAAAAATCCACCTAGTGGTATTTTTTTTAATCTTCATAAGTATATTCCCCTTTTTCAAATCAAGCCATTCTCAGCATCTTGTCTGTGTGATGTCACACCGACCAAGGCCGCTCCCATGACAGTTGATTGACATGACCGTCTTACCTTAGACCTGCCCTGAGTGAGCTGTAACAGTCCAACTCCGACCACCATTGTGTCGACTCCGGTGCAGGGGAAGACAAAAATTTCTCCGATTGAGCGACTGAGGTGTTGTGTTGTTGGATGTAATAATGAACATTGCAGTCATCATTTACTCCCGACATCTGAGCCGCTGAAGACGCAGAGCTACTTTCGTTTTTGAAGGGAATCTGCCGATCCTCGATCTACATAAATGCGTCTATGTTCGCGTGAATCATTCGTGATCCAGCTTCACCTACAGCAGAAGTGAGTATAAGGGTTTTTATGCATCTTTGCAAACTTTTCTTAAAAATGAGCTAGTTAGTGAGTTTCATGGCTAAATGCTGCTAAAGTAAACTGTACAGCTCGTCACCCCACAGAAGAGAGGGGCGAGGCGAGCAGAGCTCATTAGCATTTAAAGGAACATGCAACAAAACGGCTCGCTCTGAAAAAGGATTTTGACATAGTTAAAAGGGTGTTTTTTTGCACTACCACTGAGAAAAGTTTAACCAAAATATGTTATATTAAGACCTTAATGTCATTAAGACCCTAACAAATCATATCAACTTGTGGAAAATGGGCATCCGATGAGCCCTTTTAAAAAATGCGCTGGCTCTTTGAAGCTTTATAATGGTGAATGAGCATTGAGATTTTGAAGTCCAATAACGTTCATCCAACCATCATTAAAAGTGCTCCACATGGCTCCAAGGGGTGAATAAAGGCCTCCTGGAGTGAATCAATGTGTTTGTGTAAGAAATATATTGATATTTAACAGTTAAAACCGTAATAACCAGTTGTACGCGTATTCACAAGAAATTGGCGTTCCAGTGGATGACATAGGACGTAGGTGTAATGTAATCTCCAGTGAGAATATGCTAGTCTCTTGAGAACTGAGTTTTGTTTTTGTGTAGTTTGATTCATGAAACAAATGACTCTTATGAGCCAGTTCTTTTTTAGTGAATCAGAACATACTGTGCAACCAGTGTAGTTAAATTCCCTTAACAAATGACTGTCTTGAGCCAGTTCTTTTAATGATTATTGGAAAAGATGAAAAGCGAATGGCTTTTATCAAAATCCTCTGACGTTTTTCTTTACAAATCCTCATTTGGTACTTCTAATTTCCACGTTTGTCACTTCTCATTGGATTTTACTCTACGCCTATGTCCTACGTCATCCCCTGGAATGCCATTGTCTCATAAACGTGCATACAGCAGTTAGCGGAAGGTGGAGATTGCAGTTTATAAAGTTTTAAATATGGATATTTTTGACACAAATGCATTGGTTCATATCAGAAGGCCTTTATTAACCCCCTGGAGCCATGTGGAGTATTTTTTATGATTTTTCTTTATTTTGCTTCAGAATCTCAACACCCATTCACTGCCATTATAAAGCTTGGAAGAGCCAGGGCAGTTTTTAATATAACTCTGATTGTATTCATCTGAAAGAAGAAAGTCATATACACCTAGGATGGCTTGAGGGTGAGTAAATTCATTTTTGGGTGAACTATCCCTTTAAGTTAGCTTCTGTGCTAGCATCTGTGGCTTATACTTCTATTTGGCACAGGAAATTAAACAACTCCATGGAGCCGCCAAGCTCGATATTGATCCTTAATTGAACCGTGTTGAATCAACAGTATTTGGGGGACTTCATGACCTGAGCGTTTGTTCTTTTTGGTAATATTAGAATCCTGCAGATCATTTTTTGGCACGGCTAACCTGCTCTACGCTGCTTTGACATACTGATGATACAGTCTGTATTTATAAAGCATTCCATAAAAGACAATGGAAAAGAAACAAATCACGTCTTCTCCCGGTGTTTGGGGAAGATCTGAGGGATTGCCTTTTGCTGTAATATTATCTGTACAAATCTGTCTGTCTTTTGGCTGTCTCCGGCCTCCTAATTCACAACAATAACACTCAGACATCCAACATGCGAGAGGCTTGTGTGCTAGTTAAGTTGTTTATTTTGTCTCCTGTCACAAGAATAGATGGAGAGAGAGAAAAAAAATTACACCCAAGCAAAAATATGAGCTCGTCTCATTCCAGTATGTATGAGAAAAACAAGGGGTTACTTTGTTACAGTTTAACGTGAGGCAGGTCTTTCTGTGAAAAGATGCAGCGTGTTAGTTTAACAGATAAGTGATCCAGGTCTCGGTGCCAAACCTAAACAAATTCCATTTCAGACAGCTCACCTCTACAACTTGTCTCTATCTCTGTTTCTATCTCGACCACAGTCACTTGAAGTTTAGGGAAGGGCTCAAGGAGATTCAATTCATATTTGTGGTTACTGGGATTTATAAAGCCTCGCGTTTCATCTGAGCGAAAACATCGTCAGCTCTTCAGCATTACTGGTGGTTAGTTGATCAAGTAACATTTATGTTTAAATAAATATTTACTTTTCATATTTATATACAGTTGAGGTTAAAAGTTTACATCCACCTTTCAGAATCATTAAAAATATTAATGTTACCAAAATAAGAGGGATCATACAAAATGCATGTTATTGTTTATTTAGTACTGAACTGAATAAAACATTTCACATAAAAGATGTTTACATGATAGTTGGTTCAAAAGTTTTCATCCCCTTGATTCTTAATACCTTGTTCTTATGTGAATGATCCACAGCTGTTTTTTTTTTTGTTTAGTGATAGTTGTTCATGAGTCTCTTGTTTGTCCTAAACAGTTAAACTGCCTGCTGTTCTTCAGAAAAATCTTCAGGTCTCACATATTCTTTGGTTTTCCAGCATTTTTGTGTATTTGAACCCTTTCCAAATACTGTATGATTCTGAGATCAATCTTTTTACACTGAGGACAACTGAGGGACTTGTATGCAACTATTACAGAAAGTTTAAATGCTCACTGATGCTCCAGAAGGAAAAAAAAAAACATATATTAAAAGTGGGGTGAAAACTTTTGAACAGAATGGAGATGTGTACATTTTTCTTATTTTGCCTAAATATAATATTTTTTTTTATTTAGTACTGCCCTTCAAAGGCTATAGAAGATACTTACATGTTTCCTGGAAGACAAAATAAGTTAAATTTACCCTGATCTTCAAATTCAAAAAGTTTTCTCTTAATGCATCGTTTTTTCCTTCTGGAGCATTAGGGAGCGTTTTAATCTTCTGTAATAGCTGCATATGAGTCCCTCAGTTGTCCTCTGTGTCAAAAGATGTATCTCAAAATAATACATTCACTGTTGGAAAGGCTTCAAATACACAAAAATGCTGGAAAACCAAAGAATTTGTGGGATCTGAAGGATTTTTTTGAAGAACTTTTGTGGACTACATGTAAATATATGTTATATGAAATATCTTATTCAGGTCAGTACTAAATAAACAATAACATGCATTTTGTATGATCCCTCTTATTTTGGTAAAATAATTAACATTTTTAATGACTCTGAAAGGGGGATGTAAACTTTTGACCTCAACTGTCTTTATTTAATATTTGTTTAGTATTCTGGTGGAGTGTAAGTTAAAGTTGTGGGTAATGCAGTTCAGTAAAAAATCAAAGTATGTTGAGCAGGTTTTCACATTTTAAAATGTGTAGCTTTTTCTTATCTTTTGTTATTGCAAGGTTAATGCACAAACTAATGAATATGGACACATTTTGACAGTTTAGATGAAATTGTAAGGATCATTGTATGAGTAACAGAATTTATTATTTATTTTTCTTTTATTTTTGTATAAAATAAATGTTCTTCAAAATATTACTTCACCAGTGTTTTGCAGGGGTGTGTCGTACATGAGTAATTTTTCATCACACCCCTGCGAACAGTGCGTTCTTTCTACTAGACACCCATCTTAAAGCATTTTTACGTTAAATTCGGAATGCTACTATTGAGAAAGTGGCTCAAAATGTATAATCTTCCCAAAAAAGGGGAGATGTCATTGGTTTGGCTGATGATTGCTGAAGTCATTCCAGCGTGGGATTTAGAGGGTTCAAACTGTTGCCAAACAGAATGAGTTATATCACTGATTGCACATTTGATAACCTCTTTCTGAGTTCAAAATCTACCTCTTAGAAATGAACTTCAGGCTCTGAGAGCTTCTTGGAAAGAAGAAGCCAGCAATGTTTCCACTGAAAGCGTTTAAACAGTTGCAAAAAGAAAGCCGCAGTATAATGCAATGTCTCGGGCCTCTCATTTTTAGGTGAACAGTAACGTTGTGCTCATGGAAACTTGTTGAGAGAGATCAATTTAGAAAGACTGTTTATTTTTCACAGACCCTACAGGGCAAAATTGACGTAGCACCTGAGAGAGCTACTGAGAAGGAGTAATTAAGCAAAGAGTAAAGTCCTCAAGAGAAAATGTGACTGACTGTGTTTGGCATGAGGTAGTGCTGCATGCCACACAAAAGACCCATTCCTTTACTGCAGTGGTGCAACCTGCCTTGATGTCTGGCACCATTTAATAGCATCTTTAGACATAATTTTACTGTGAGGTTTTGTAAGCAGAAATTATGACTCACTGGATTTCGTTACGTACTGTAGCTACGATGCACTGCACTCAATGCCAACTGTAGGATGATCTCTGGATTAAATATTTGATAAATCACACAGTTAAAACTTCTCCCAGTGACTCATCAAATATAAAAATGTGAGTATAGCATACCTTTTTTTATGCATCCGTTCTGACATGTACACTAACCAAACCAAATATTATGACAATTTGTCACGTATGCATCATATCCGGATGATATTATACAGAAATATGCAAAAACAAAACAAAACATGCATGTCATATAAATAATCATGTCTGTGTTTTCATTCAGCAGGTCAGTGAAAACCAGAGAGTGGACCCTCTTGGATCATGGATGGATTTCGTGAAGAGACCTGTGGGCAGCTTTCCCGGAAAATGCCGAAAGCGAAAACGACCGCTGGTGCGGAAAATCTTTACAATCACATATTATCAGATGTCAAACACATAATCAACAGTAGCACATGAGACAGAGCTGAAATTGTGGGAAGGAGAGGAATTTTCATTCACCCGGAATGTACGGAACAATTCTTAAAAAAAAAAAAAAAAAAAAAAAAAAAAAAAGTGGAATTTAAGAATGTTTTAACAAGTTAAAGGAATAGTTCACCCAAAAATAAAAAATTGCTGAGAATTTACTCACACTCAGTTCATCCAAGATGTAGATGCATTTGTTTCTTCATCACCAATGGATTCTCTGCAGTGAATGGGTGCCGTCAGAATGAAAGTACAAACAGCTGATAAAAACATCACAATAATCCATAAGTAATTCACACGACTCCAAACAATCAATCTACACAAATGAAGTGAAAAGTTGCATATTTGTAAGAAACAAAGATGGTAACACTTTACAATAAGGTTCATTAGTTAACTACATTACTTAACATGAACTAAGAATGAACAATACTTCTACAGCATTTATTAATCGTAGTTAATGCTAATTTCAGCATTTACTAATGCATTATTAAATTCACAAGTTGTGTTTGTTAACATTAGTTAATGCACTGTGAAATAACATGAACAATGAACGACTATTTTTATTAACTAACATTAACAATTAGTGTAATAAATGTATTGTTTATCGTTCGTTCATGTTAGTTAATACATTAACTAATGTTAACTAATGACACCTTATTGTAAAGTGTTCAATTTAACTTTTTTTAAATACCAGTCCAATAATTCATAACAATGGTTCCTCCGTCGAAAAGTCCTATTGTCCTCTCACATCTGATCAAACACAAGAAACGTATTTGTTTAGAACTGTTTTCACTTGGTGCTTGATTTATGCATATTTCTCTCCTGATTCAGACAAGACAACTTTTTTTTTTCACTGGAGAATGCAATATTATGGATAGAGGACTCATATTTTAGCCAGAAACAATGTTTTGAAGTTTTTGAACATTTTAATGATGAATTTGGTGACTGAACTGACTGATTCAACTTGGTGACGTGGCATTTTGAAAAATTCGTTAAAATTATTTTGCAATAACTATTTCAGGAATCTGACTCATTTTTTAGCCAGAAACAATGTTTTGAAATTAAAATGCTTTAATTATGAATTTATTACAAGCACTTCAAAACTTTTGGATTACTTGTAGATTATTGTGTTGTTTTAAATCAGCTGTTTGGACTCTCATTCTGACGGCACCCATTCACTACAGAGGATCCACCGGTGAGCAAGTGATATAATGTTAAATTTCTCCAAACCTGTTTTCAATGAAGAAACAAACTCATCTTTATCTTGGCCTGAGCGTGAGCCTATTTTCAGCAAATGATCATTTTTCTTAATTATTTCTTTAAGAGATTTGTTTTTTTTTCTCCAGTCGTGGTGTGCCAACATTTTTTTCCTAAACACATTGTTCTTTTGGCCAAGCACATACACAGCGTTTTTTTTTTCCCAGTGATGTGCATGCTTTTTTGTACTTTAGTACATTCCTTGGCCAACACGTGCTTACCACTAGTACTAATTAATAAAAAAGGTGTCTAGAGACATGTGAAATTTTAGGTGCCAATACAAACTAACAAGCACAACTTCACGTGTTGCACTTCAAAAAAGTCCAGTGGTTGAGAATGAACTTTTAATATATAATTTATCTCTACCAGAGAATTTGTAATATATTGCATAACACATTCCTTAATAAATTTCAAGATGTAACATGTCATTACATAAACTGAGATGATCTTTTGAGCATTCAAAGAAATTTGAGTCTTGATTTGAAATTATATAACAATGATATTTCTTTTACTATCAGCCTGGTCCCCCGGGCCCTCCTGGGCCTCCAGGGCCTCAGGGACCCCCGGGATCTCCTGGGGCAGAGGTCACACAAGAGGTCCTGCTGCGAGAGTTCAAAGAAATGATCAAAGGTGAGGACCCACAACACATGTAAATCTCAGTGATGGACATTTTCTATCATCGTCAAGAGGCTATCATGAAGATGAGCTGGACATTTTAAGAGATACAGCGATGAGGTGTCTTTAACTGCATGCAGTGATGTGTCTACTTGTGATCTGCTTGAACAGAGGCCACAGAGAGGCGAGCAGCAGTGGACAGGCCCAACGAACCCAGTCAGCTGCCCACGGCTCTGATTACACTAGAGAGTATGACCTCCTACAGGAGAATCGAGGAAGCCTTCCACTGCAAACTGAAAGGCCCTGTCGTCGTGGACAAAAAGACTCTGGCTGAACTGCAGAACTTTCAGACAGTAAGCACAGACAGTAAATATATCTGTCTTGCATCATAATAGAATATCTATCCATGCATCCATCGTAATAGAAATATATCTGTATTTTAAAGGGATAGTTTACCCAAAAATGAAAATTCTATTATTAATTACTCACCCTCATGTCGTTTCAAACCCGTAAGACCTTCGTTCATCTTCTGGACATAAATTACCCTGCATAGACAGCAACACAACTGACACATTCAAAGCCCGTAAAGGTAGTATAGACATCATTAAAATCGTCCATGTGACATCAGTGCTTCAACCGTAATGTTATGAAGCTACAAGAAAACTAAGAATATGTGTGTTCACAAGAATACCATGACACATGGTTGTAGTGCTGCTGATGCAGGAGGAATGCACACGTATGCGTTGTGGTACGGTTGAACCACTGATGTCACATGGACTATTTTAACGATGTCCTTGCTACCTTTCTGGGCCTTGAACATGTCTGTTATGTTGCTGTCTATGCAGGGTCAGAAAGCTCTCGAATTTCATTAAAAATATCTTAATTTGTGTTCTGAAGAAGAAGTGACACATTGTCATTTGAACAACAAAAATGTTATAGTTAATTGTTTGATTCAGTAAAAAAGAAGTGATTCAGCTAAGCTTATTAAGCTTGGTAACTTGCCATTTTGAACAATTTATTAAAAATGGCTCCGTAATTATTTCGGGAATCAGAAAACAGCGCTATGTGTATGTGTTTAATTCACTAAAAAATAGCTTTTAAGTAAATGATAAGTTTTAAAAACATTAATCCTTTTTATTAATGGATATTTTGTCCCAAATTACAGTGAGATTTTAGTCTTTTTTGCCTTGACAAACAATGCACACAAAACACAGTTTTCCATTTTAAATAGCTTTGACTTTGAAAAAAACCTACTCCGCTGTTTTCAACATAATAACAATAATATTAAATGTTTTTTGAGCAGCAAATCAGAATTTTAAAATGGCTTATGAAGGATCATGTGACTGGAGTAATGATGCTAAAAATTCAGCTTTAAAATCTCAGGAATAAATTACATTTTAAAATACATTCAAATAGAAAACAGTTCTTTTAAATAGTAAAAATATTTTAAAATTTTACTGTTTTTGCTGTACTTTGGATCAAATAAGACCTGGTGAGCAGAAGAGACTTCTTTAAAAAAAAAAAAAAAAAAACATCTTACTGTTCAAAAACTTTTGACTGGTAGTGTACTTGTGCTGCATGTTGAGCACATTATTGTTAACATCCCAACAAAAGCCAAGTAAACACTGCATATAACACTGCAAATTCACATTAATGCTAATTCAAGTGAGCATTTATGCTATTTAGAAACGGTCATTTACAGTAAATGATACCGCTTCCAAAACGACTGTGATCGTCTGGTTGTGGCAGCGGGATCAGCTTTTGCCAGAATGTTAGAAATTCAAGTCTGTTGCACATAATTCCAGATTGGCCTGTTTTGTCCTCGTTCCATTTGGCTTCTTCATGGTGACAGTTTTACACAATACTAAACACCATTTCAAAACACCTTCATGTGTGCATGCTCAAGGTGAAGTGTGTATTTTCTTCATCACCAACGGAATTGCAAAATCAATAAGATGTCTGGTATTGGCCAGTCAGACAGATACTGTAACTCCCCCAATCAGCTAAATGAAGGCCACCTGTGATTGTAACCACCCGAATCTGCCTCTAGACATGAATATTAGTGACTAGACACTGGATTGGCCGAATGTTTACTCGGCCAATCAAGAAGGGCCTAAGCCACACTCCTCCTAAAAAATATATCCTTTTTCAAATGTGCTACATTGCTTTCTTGGTGGTGTACAAAAGGTACTCTGTCTGAGGTTTTGGACGAGTGAGTGCTGTGTATAAAAATAGACACCATTTGAAACAGTGCGTTGTTTCAAGGAAGAGCTTTACCCTGTGGCATTCTGATCAGCCAGTGAAAATCAATGTTAGCGTTTAGCTATGGAAAAAATCGCGACTGATTAATGTAGACAAGATTTAATCTACGCTCCAATGAGCAATTTAATTCTGCTGATCACCGAGGATGTATGATTCGTACTTTCCGTATTAAAGAAATTACGATCATATACTCTTTCAAATCTGTCAAATGGACACAAGAACGGTTGTAAATGTCAATACAAAGTTTTATTCATCTGACGTAGAAATAGATGTCAAATAAAATTACGCTCTTCTCACATATCTGTTAGGATCTGACATGTGTATGAAAGGCATTCATTGTATGTGTTCGAAGCTGACAGCACCAACATGGCAGAAGCGAACAGTGTTTAGCACACTAATCGGAGGACTCATTATAAAAGCGTCTGAGTCTGGAACTCTTGGTGGGTTCTGGAGGCGTAATGCAGAATAATGTGGTCTGGCATGGCTGCAGCGTGCAGTTATGATCAAAAACAGAATCGGAGGATTCTTGGCAGATGTCTACATATTTCTAACCATTTAATGGTTATGTGCTCCCAAACTGAGCCCTAAAACTGGTATATTTTTCGAAAGCTGTATGCAGAATGCTTCGATTTGCATGCGAGTTTATTCAAGTGTGGAGAGCAAGAATTCTGCTGAAAAACATTTTCTTGAGATGCTTGGAATGCAAGTCGTAGTATGATTTTCAGAGTGAGTGGTGTTTGATCAATGGATATTAGGTGTGTTCATTGTAGGCCCTCTATAATTCTCACCTGTTTCATACCTTCAGCCTCCTGCCAAAGGTGCCTTCCTCAGAGGGACGGGGATGGACCAGTCCACTGGACGATTTACAGCTCCTGTAACTGGAATTTATCAGTTCTCTGCCAATGTTCATATTGGTAAGGAAAGGTTGAAAGGTTCACCTCACCAGTAACAAACTGTCTGTGTCTCGTAATCTTTTGTTTTTGTACAATTCTTTCAGTGTTAGACAAGAGATTTTGAGGTATGATAATTACTAGCAGAGTCAAACCTATGTTTAAACAATAGAACATGAGTTTGATTTAGGGAATGCTTGAAGTGCAAAAATGTACACAATTTACAGTGATTTAAAAGTATAAATGTTAGTACTGTCAAAATTAGCACGTTAACACAAATATTTAACACAGGCAACGAAGGGGCATGGCTAGAGTTGGCCACCCCACTCACAACTGCTGCTTTTTTTCTTGAAAGAAGTGCATTTATGTCTTAATGACCACATCAAATGGGAGACTTTTCGGAAACGGGAGACGCGCACTCCAACTTCAGTGTTAGGCGCTAATCAAATGAGCATGGGCAAGGTACAGGTGATGAGGGAGCTTCAGTAGAACAACTGCGGTCAAATGAGATGTTGTCAGGCCATATGTCAGTAAAAACAAATTTTCCTGTCCTGGCAGTCGTTATACTGTGCTTGTAGCACGTGCGCTTTAATTGCACGCACAAATGCGCTGTTGCGCACTGTAGCACGTATCATTTCATATTAAAGCACGAATGAAACTATGAGCATGCGTGTCAGATCCGTGACATATTCAGCAGCCGGAGCTCTTAAAGTAACAGCAGCCAAAATAACCTAATAACCCAGCTTCTGTAATGTCTGTTTATTAAAGAACAAAAGAAAAAAAAGGAAATCAGTAACTTCTGTAGCTGTAAGGATTCATCTAATTTTATTTAATATTTAGTGTTTGATAACTTCTGTATATTTCCTACTTGCTGAAGGGCACAGGTAAATAATAGGTTTATTGTTTTAAGTTCACTTATTTTTTTAAGTCTAATAAATGTTAAAATTGATAGCTCTCAATTGTAGTGAATGGCTATAGTCAATGGTTAAATAGATGGTTAATGGTTAAAAAGAACAAGTTCCTACAGACATAAAAAAATACAGCTGCAAGCAGTGATTATTCCGGTTTAAGCATTTAAGGCATTTCAGCATATAAGGAAAGAGACATTACCTATTATTTAACAATGCTGTACCCACCTAAATCAATGATTAAAAAGCAATTTTGGCTAATCCATGGAATTTACCATAGAAATACAATGTTTGTGAGTCCTTTTTAACTGTTATAGTGCCAGCCATCTCCTTAAAACTTTGCATGCGTGTTTAGAATCACCTGTCGCATGTGCTCACCAGGTTTCATGAAGTTTTGAGTTTTCCTTTAGGCTTTATAGGATTTTGGGTAAATTTGACCCCATTATAGCCTCCCAAAGGATAAATTTCAGCATTTTTTCATAATTATTGACCTAGAGAGTCCAGAGAATTGTACTGCATTGATTTTTTTTTCAGGTTGAGCAAAAAACCAAGGACTAGTTTGCAAAAGCAGTATTTTTACATTTTCTCAATCATTAAGCAAACGATCTGATTGACAGCAAAGTTGTCTGGAATAAGGAGTTCTATCGTATGATATCACGTATATGTGCGGAAAACTGCATGATGTACAATTGTTTACACCCTTGAAAAATGTGATATCCCCCCCCTCCAGTGGCCGATTTCTTTCAAATTTCTCTCAGACATTTGGGACCATGAGTCGAACAGGCCCACCAAGTTTCGTTCCGATCGGCCTCCGTTAACCTTGTCTAACAGGTGCTCAAACTTCGGTGGTCATGTTTTTTAAGATATGCAAATATCCTTACAGACACTTATGGCACTTTGGACCAAGACCGTGCACACCAATTTTCTTGTTGGAAGGACAAATGGTTACCATTGGCTAGATTTTTATGAGTTTTTATGAGTTTACGTGGAGATCACTGATCCTTGACGATACTAACATTTACAGTAGGGTTTCAGTTTGAAGACTGAATGTAAAATTATTGCAATATAGAAGTATATTTAAAAACTTTAACATTAAGAGCGATTAAACATAATGAATCACAATTAATTTCAGAAAAAAATGTGCAATTAATTAGTTAATATTTTTAATCGATTGACAGCACTAAGAAGTGTATATGGATGGTACACACAGCAAAGCTGAATTTTTAGCATCATTACACCAGTCTTTCGTGTCACATCTTTCAGAAATTATTCTAATATGCTGATTTGATTTTTAAACATTTCCAATCAGTATCAATGTTGAAAACTGCTGTGCTGCTTAATAAGAAAAGGTTTTGTGGTAACCTTGTTACAGTTTATTTCATGATTCTTTGATAATTAGAAATTACTTACAAAACCTTTGTCACATTATAAATATCTTTACTGTCACTTCAGATCAATGCATCCTTACTGAATAAAATATTAATTTCTTAAAAAAAATGCTTACTGATCCCAAAATGATATGGATACTGAGTTTTTTATACATTAAAAATGCTTTTGATAAAACTGTCTGCCAAATACAGTAGAGAGATTAACGGAATTCAGTTTCTCTGCTATAAATACAAAAGCATGGAGTACAAATTAATATTTCAGTGTCAACTCTATGAGAAGATGCCATCATGTAATGGATGTGTTTCAGACTTGGCACTTTCTCAACAGATGGATTGCATTCCCCTGTAACTTACATTCCAACCGTGCTGCATTTGTTTGCTGAGATTGAGGGTGCCTTGCACAATCTTGTATGTTTAAAAAGCTCAAAAATTTGTGCCGTGCTTGAAAGCGCACAACCGTAAATTTTTTTTTTTTATGTTTTTGTTGGTTGATGCTCTAAAGAGGGGGTCCAGTGATCCTTCATCCGTCCTTTCAGAGGCAATGCTTATGTGGAGTTAGGCTGAAATAAGCCCCAGGGACTCTGAATGCAAAACTCTTCTAAGCTGCGGCGCCGCCATGCAGCTCCGGGAAAGGGAATTGGCTCTCTGCAGTAGACTGTGGCAGAAAATCAACATCCCCAAACAAATTCACAAATCCACTGCAGACTTATAGAACAGACCAATATTTAGACGCGGCTGGAGGTCAAACATGACTGGCTGTGGCATCGTGTGCTCCACATACAAAGCTCTGTCAAACAACATTTCAACAGCCTTTACTCTTCATACAACAGTTTGTAGTGCATGTCTGAAATGTATTCTCAGGAAATATGATTTTTTGTACTTTGTGTATGTTGTTGCAGACCACACTGAGGTGAAGAAAAGTAAGAACCAGCTGAGAGCCAGAGACAATGTCCGAGTTTTGATCTGCATTGAATCACTCTGCCACAGATATACGTAAGTTTGCAATTTGATCTCACATTAAAGGGATAGATAAAAATACTGTCGTGATTTATTGACCCTGACGTCATTCCAAAACTGTATGACTTTCTCTGTTTTGTGAAACATTTTTATTTTATATATTTATTTCTTTTTAAATAACGTTAAAAAGGATTAATAAATACTGTAAACAATGTATTGCTCATTGTTAATTAATGCATTAAATATAGTTAACAAATGGAACCTTATTGTTAAGTTTTTCCATGCTATTATGAACAATGGGGTCTGAAGCTTTTAAATTTAAAGATATAATTCATCCAAAATTAAATTCTGTCATCATTTACTCGCCCTCATGTTGTTGAAAACCTACATGAGTTTATTTCTTGTGTTAAACACAAAGAAGATGTTTTGAAGGCTTTTGTTAACCAAACCGTTTCTGGTCTCCATTGACTTCAATAATATATTTTTTTCCAACAGCTACCAGCAGCTATTTTCATTTTTGGGTGAACTGTCTCTTTAAAAAAGACACAAAACTACCATAAAAGTATCATAAATGTGGTTTGTACAACTATATTATACTATATTACAAGTCTGTGGAGCTATAAGGGGACGTGGTGATGAAAATGAGATGGGAGGAAAAATATATTTTAATGCTTCCCCGTTCCCCAGAAACTGCATTCACTCACAAAACATTAGTGACGGAAATAATATGAGGTGGGAGGAAAAATGATATTTCAGTGCTTTTGTGAGAAAATGCAAAGTTTCTCAGGGTAATGCAATACTTTTGCGGGAGTTTTGTGAGTGAACAATGTTTTTCAGGAAACGCAAACATTTTGCAAGCAAGCGCAAAAGCTTTAAAATACATTCTTTCCTCCCATCTCATATTTTTTACACCACCATGTCCCTTTAGGGGCTTTGTACAAGTAGATTTGTGTGATAAACAGACTAAAATTTGAGTTATTATTTTCTGAAAACCTCTTGAGAAATAGCGATGTTTGATTCATGAATGAATCATTCAAACTGTATATAATTAATGTGCAAGAATTTGTTCTCCAACTGCCCACACAAAGTTTCTTGTGACTTTTCGTTGATTTTCGAGTCTTTCTGTCAGACTTAGTGTCAGTTTTGTTAGCAAAACCATCCAGGAGAAAATCTGACACTAGCAATTTTGCTAGAAGAGTTATTATGATTACATTATGTATAATTTACCCTCAAGTAGTCTATTTATTAACATTCGATTTTGGACCCGTTGTCCACTGACCACATCCACATCAATATAAATTCATGACTCAGACTCTAAGGAATACATCGCTTATGATGAAAATTAGTGTTTTTCTTGAGCTCCTTATAACATTGAGCATGTGGTTTTTATTTCAGTGGCTTAAGCGTGTGAGTGCATGTCATAAAAATCCTGTTTCGCAAATCACACAAAAATGAATTTACTTAAAAGAAAAGAGAAAGGGGTACATGAGGTGGGGAAGGGGGCATGGGGGTGGAAGATCAGGATAAACTCTTCCAGTGTTTGCTGGTTGTTAGTGGTCTTTCGCTCTTAGTGAGTAACGCATGGGCTGTAAAGCATGTTGTCTGTTCTAGCTTGTGTGGAACCAGCAAGGCATTTCCTGTGTTAAAATGGAGCAGGCCTTTAAAAATTGTTCTCTCACCTTCAGTCTGGTCCTTGTCACCTTAGTGACCTTTACCGCCACCTTTGACTCATGGGGTCCCTGTTGGTTTTAGCAACAGTACTGAAGGGTAATTCCTAAAAGCTATTGCTAGAAAGCGCTTTCAGAGAAATTAATCATATACTTTTATGTATAACAAAACAAATTGATATTTCTTTTAATATCCTTAATGTGCCATGACTTCAGTAAGTAAAAATGAATAAAATATGAAAAATCAATTACATTTTTATAATTATAATAATACAATTTTCTGTACTGTTATGCAGCTCCTTGGAAATGATTGTTGGCCTTGAGAGTAACAGCAAGATATTTACAGTATCTGTCCATGGACTGCTGGAACTTCAGGTAAGAGTTGTGAGTGCTGGAAAATGAAAAAATTAGTTCACTTCCAGAAAAAAATTTCCTGATTATTTACTCACCTCCATGTCATCCAAGATGTTCGTGTTTTTCTTTCTTCAGTGGAAAAGAAATTAAGGTTTTTAAGGATTTTTCTCCATATAGTGCATTTCAATGGTGGTGAATGGGTTGAAGGTCCAATTCGCAGTTTCAGTGCAGCTTTATATAGCTGGGTGATATGGCAAAAAATCTATTTTTTTTTCAGAAGTTTGGCCAATTCTCTAAATTATTTTTTTTTTACGATTTTTAACTAAACTTAACCCTCTACACTGTAAAAAAATAAAAAAAAACACAATTTGTTAAGTCAGCTTAAAATAATTTGTTACACTGTAAAAAATAAAAAACACAATTTGTTGAGTCATCTTAAAATAATTTGTTACCCTGCTGCCTTAACATTTTAAGTTCAGTCAACTAAAATAAGTTTAGTCAACTTGAAATGTTAAGTTGTACTAAGTAACAACTTAGATATTTGTGTTTGCTAAACTTAACAGATGGGTAAGTAACCCAGCTGCCTTAAAATTTTAAGTTGATTCAAATCAAATATCTAAGTTGTCACTTAGTATAATTTAACATTTCAAGTTGAATAAACTTTTTTTGAGTTAACTGAACTTAAAATTTTAAGGCAGCCAGGTTACAAATTATTTTAAGTTGACTCAACAAATTGTTTTTTACAGTGTACCCTGCTGCCTTAAAATTTTAAGTTCAGTCAACTAAAATAATTTCAGTCAACTTGAAATGTTAAGTTGTACTAAGTAACAACTTAGATATTTGTGTTTGCTAAAGTTAACAGATGGGTAAGTAATCCAGCTGCCTTAAAATTTTAAGTTGATTCAAATCAAATATCTAAGTTGTCACTTAGTATAATTTAACATTTCAAGTTGAATAAACTTTTTTTGAGTTGACTGAACTCAAAATTTTAAGGCAGCCAGGTTACAAATTATTTTAAGTTGACTCAGCAAATTGTTTTTTACAGTGTAGTTAAAGAAAAATCTATTCCAAGTGCAGCACACATGAAGTTGTCAACATGATGTAAATGTTATACAAATCTCTTGTTATATTAGGGGTGGAACAGTTCAACTTAATCACGGTTTGGTTCGTATCATGGTTTTAGAGTCTTGTTTCGGTTCGGTATATGCTATGTTTAGGGAAAAACTATACTGTCAAATAGAAATAAAGAAACAAATCACATTTCTGGGTGGGAAGCGTGCAAACTGTGATTGTGTGCAGCTGCTGATGCTCGTAAAAGCATGCAATCGCTTTCTCATACGCGCTGTTTTATCGGTTTCACTTTCGCTTTCGAAATCGATCACGTTCAGCAAGAAGGGGAGGGGATGGGGGGAGGGGGGCATAGTAACTTGTTTGGGCGGGTTACCCCCGCGAAGGCCCCCACTTGCTGCCGTCCCTACTTCAGAGAGAGCTTAATATTTGTGTGCATTCTGAGGCGGGTTTGCACGCTTCGAATGAGTGAGCACACAAATCTTCTCATTGCGCGTGCAAGCTCGCGTTCTCTGGCTTTTAAACTGGCAAGGCTTTAGTTTAGTTTAGTTTAAATGCAGATATCAATGTGTGCTGTCCAGGTCTCATCTGTACACACACGCTATCAGCACGATGATGAAATAAATGACTGTCCATATTCCAGCTTACGGCATTTGCACTGAACAAGAGTGAATGGTTTGTCCACGTTTTTTTTTTTAATCACTGTTGTTGTAACAGAAAAATACATTAGCTGAACCCTGTTTGTTTTACGTGTTGTTATTTATAACAAGCCATATTACAGATGCATTGTCAGATTTAAGTTGAACCGTGGTCCTAGTGCGTGCCAAACTGTGTGTGGAGAACCATGTGGTTCGATTTTTTTTTTTTTTTTTTTTTTTTTTTTACAGAGAACAGTTCCATCCCTATTAAATATCTTTGGGAAAAAAAGATGCATGATCTACAACTACATCTTGTACAAACTTGTCTTATCCATGTTAAGAAATAATACAATGTAAATACTTTTTAACTATAAATGTTCTGTAAAAACAATGAACAGCAGCTTACAGCCTGTCATTATGATGCAAACATAAAATATCAGTCATACAGTAGTAGTTCTTCAAAGGTTTTTTATTCGATTGCGCTGCTTTTCCATTGTTTTTTTGGTAACGCTTTAGATTACAACCCGCAAAGAACTACGTAAGTAAACTGAATTTACGGTGTATGTTTCTGTAATTATAGTGTACCTAAAAAGAACGTACATGTAGGTATACGGGAACAATATGTTACGTTTTGGTAATAGAGAGTAACAACCAGATATACAACCTGCAAAGAACTGCGTAAGTAAACTAAAGTTACGGTGAAGGTTTCGTATTTATATTGTACCTACGTGTAAGTATAAGTGAACAATAGGTTACGTTTGGGTAATAAGGGGGTAGCAAACAGATATACAAATAATTTATAATAGATTAATTTAAAAAACTTAACAGGTACCTATTCTGTTAAATCGTAAGTTTGGTGTATCTATACGTAAGCTTTTTAAAATTACTGGGAAATTATACTCTTGTTCCATGTAATTACAGGGTAAGTGTGCCCTCTGCGGGCTGTAAATTAAAGTGGCGATTGTTCCCCTCTTGTTCAACGAAGTTACAGGGTACAATACATATAACAACGTGACGTAAAATGTGGTTCTACAAAATGTACATTTATTTACATTTTTACAGACACTAAATGTACAATACTGACATATTTACATCATCTAAACATTTAACGTTTACTTCATATGAAATTATAACATTTCATTCTGTTCTGTGTGATTTCTGTTGCCAGCTCGTTTCCAAGAATAGGTCTACATAATGTTATCATGACTACACGTTAAACCCTTAAAATAAATAATATTTCTGCAATCGTTTAATCATTCATGTAATATTAACTTCGTTTGCCGTGGTGGAACACAAAGGCGTTTTCTCTAACATGCTGTGACTAACAATAGAACCATAAAATACACCGAACACACATCATAATTACAAATTAAACCATTTTATTTGTGTGCTGTAACCCAGATCTTCAGAATCCATACGATTTGCGAGGACCAGAACCGAATTCAAGGCTTTGTCCGGCGATCTTCATCTCAATCTCTAGCAGCGAGTCCAGCAGCAACAGCCATAAACCCGTGCTAAAGTGCATTTTGCAACAGGAAAATCGGACGTTCATTGGCTCTCGCCTGCATTCGTCACAGATTACGACATGCCGTGTTTCTGGTGAGATGTGTTGGAATGACGCGCGGGCGCCTTCGAGGAGTGGATCAAGACAATAATCTGGATAATATTTTCAGCGATTAACAATTTAAATTCTGCTCTCATCCTACTGCACCTCAAACCTACTGTATTCCGCCAGAGAGGACTGCGGCTGCAAACGCATCGTTATTTGGATTACTTTTTTGTATGGCTGTTGACATTTTTGCAATAAATAAATGATTGTGATTGCACTTTCCTGTTTTTTTTTAATATTTTTATTACTGTTCAGTCATAGTTAACGTTAGGTTTAGAGGTAGAAGTGGGATTAGCGACTATAAAAAAATATTTTTACTTACTTACCCTGTAACTTCCTTGAACAAGGGGGGAACAATCGCCACTTTAATTTACAGCCCGCAGAGGGCACACTTACCCTGTAACTACATGGAACAAGAGTATAATTTCCCAGTAATTTTAAAAGCTTACGTATAGATACACCAAACTTACGATTTAATAGAATAGGTACCTGTTAAGTTTTTAAGTAATTCCATTATAAATTATTTGTATATCTGTTTGCTACCCCCTTATTACCCAAACGTAACATATTGCTCCCTTATACTTACACGTAGGTACAATATAAATGCGAAACATACACTGTAACTTCAGTTTACTAGCGCAGTTCTTTGCAGGTTGTATATCTGGTTGTTACCCCCGAATTACCAAAACGTAACATAGCCTATTGTTCTATTATACCTACACATACGTACTAATAGGTACACTATAATTACAGAAACGTACACCGTAAATTCAGTATACTTATGTAGTTCTTTGCAGGTTGAATATCTGGTTTGTTATCCCCTTATTACCCAAATATAACATATTGTTCCCTTATACCTACATGTACGTTCTTTATAGGTACACTATAATTACAGAAACATACACCGTAAATTCAGTTTACTTACGTAGTTCTTTGCGGGTTGTAATCTAAAGCGTTACCGTTTTTTTTATATGTAAACATGGACACACTTGACTGTTGCAATCACATCACTTGTAGCGTCTCATGCATGAAACGGCATTATAGAAACACGGCACTCAAGTTAAAACAAGTTCACTCCCATCTTCTTGTGTTTCCTATTCCACTGGCCGCATCGCATCTGTCAACACAAAAGTGCATTCTGTGTGAATAGCGCTTAGCATTATGAGCGCGTCACACGTGAACGGTTAATCACGTGCGCTGACATGTGGATGAATCGTTCTTTTCTCTTTACTGTTATCACTGACATATTGTCAAAGTGTCTAATTCTAAGATTTGGTAATATTTCTATTCAAAACTGTGATTCCTCGATTTCTAAAAAATAAAATGAAAACATTAATTTCGAATTAATCAATAAAATTAGGAAAATCGCCCAGCCCTGGCTCTACACAATGCCAGCCAAAGAATAGGGGTCTTATCTAGCTAAATGATCGGTCATTTTCTAAAAAAAACAAAAAAATGATATACTTTTTTTAACCACAAATGCACATCCTGCACTAGCTATGTGATGCGTGTCTATGGCTTCATGGATTGAGTAGCCACGTTGGAAAGGTCACACGTGGTTAGTTCTTTGTCTGTGTACTTCGGTTCAAGAAGGTAGAGTCGGGTGAACCAACTTCACAATCATCCAGCATTGTTGTTTAACGTTTTTTAGTAAAGGGTGTTTGACTTTCTTTGCACGTTCGCTTTGTAAACACTGGGTAGGTACTTCCGACCTATGTCACGCGTGACCTTTCCAACGTGACTACCTAATATGTGATATGTGATCATTTTTAGAAAATGACCATTTGTGCTAGACAAGACCCTTATTTCTCAGTTGGGAGTTCTTTGAAGCTGCATTGAAACTGCAATTTGGACCTTCAGCCCGTTGTCCCCACTGAAGTCCACTATGCGGAGAAAAATCCTGGAATGTTTTCCTCAAAAACCCTAATTTCTTTTCGACTGAAGTAAGAAAGACATGAACATCTTGGATGACATGGGAGTGAGTAAACTATCAGGAAATTTCCATTCTGGAAGTGAATCAATCCTTTAATGCATATTTCTGATCTTAGTGTAAGTGGTTGTAATTCTTGATCAAAATACACAAAATATCTCACTGAATAACCTCAAATACGTAAAATTAAGTCAAATGTGTTGCAGAATCAGAATAATGTTATGTTTTCTTTCTAACAGGCCGGTCAGTACACCTCCATATTTGTGGACAATGCAGCTGGAGCATCGATCACAATACAGAACGGTTCAGATTTCATGGGCATGTTGTTGGGGGTATAGCCTCGTTTTACAGCCAGACTATATCTGGCAGGCCACGTAAGACTGCACAGCTCCTCTTTGGACTATCACCCAGCACCATATATCCTCATGAGACAATATATGACTGCTATAAAGCTCTGGGCTTGTTTGTGGACAAGAAATGGACATATGAAAACCCACAAAGCAGAGACAGTTGGACGCAAAACTGAAAGACTTTACTGAGGACAGTCGATCCACATCTGCCTCTCTCAGAGGTTTTTACCTCTTCAGAAAGATCGGTTCTCACTGTTTCCACTTACCATGTCCTATTTTGTGATTTATAGATGTATACAAAGAGATTTTTGTACTTTGACATTGTGTTGTTATGTCTTTCCTCTTAATTAATAGTGTTTATATACAGAATGTTTATATACACAGTTTGTTTTCTACGGTGAGAGGTTTTTTACAATACCAGAGCTAAACTAAGATTTATTTTTTGGAAGGAATATTTCACTGCGAAATGAAAATTTGTTGAAAATTTACATACCCACAGGCTATCCAAGATTGGTTTTCTTTTCATCAAAACAGATTTGGAGAAATTTAGCATTACATCACTTGCAATGGATCCTTCGCAGTGAATGGGTGCCATCAGAATGAGAGTCCAAACAGCTGATAAAAACAAATCTATCATTTAGACTTCAAACCGTTGCTTCCGCCTAAAATACACCATCTCGTCTGAGTCAGGAGAGAAATATACACAAATCTAGCACTGTTTACAAACGAAAACCATTCTAAACAAATATGTCGGTGAATTTTGATGTGAGAGGACAACAGAGGATGGATTTTTCACTGAATGAAATGTTATTATGATGGAAAAGTATCGTGTGGGTTACTGTGATGTTTCTATCAGCTGTTGACGGCACCCATTCACTGCAGAGGAACCACTGGTGAGAAAATGTAATGCTAAATTTCTCAAAATCTGATTTGATGAAGAAACAACTCGTCTGACCTCGATTTTTCATTTTTGTGTGAACTATTCCTTTTTTATGACCTTTCAGAGGTGTTACACAAACTCCGCACCTCCTCTTGTGCATACATGCCTCTATTTTTAAATATAACAAGCTAGGCAAAGTTTTATTTACTATGCATCTCAGAAAAGCATGTTGTAGTGACTTGATTATTGATAAAAGAACAGATTTTCCATTATACTCGGCCAAAAGAAGGAAACAGCCAAATACAAGAAAAGAAACAAGATGAATGACTCAGTCTATTTTTACGTCCAACAGCTAACAGTCCTAAACAATAGCGTTTATCAAGGAGTGTGTGTGGATGTGTGTTTGGAAAGCTGCTGCCATGATCGATTAGACATGTTAGAGTCCTGCTGAGTTTTCATTTTGTTTACTGCAATGCCAAATACGTCATCTGAATGCTCTGTTTTTTACGTCTCCATGAAAGTTTATTCTTGCTTTCTTTCAGATGTGTTGCTCAAATGTCTCCTTTGTTACTAACAGAAATTAAGATGCACATATATATTAGCATATGTACATTTTTACATACAAATTATTTATGTTTAAATGTATCTGCCAATTAAAACAGATTTATTTTTTTAATTGGCTTCCAGCCTTCCAGTAGATCTCAATACAAGTGAAAATAATGTAAGTGAACCTGTTTAAACATACAGTATTTGCTTGTATTGTGGTGTAATGGAAATGAAACTATATTCAATAAATGTAAAATCTATCTATTCACCTGGGGCATGCTTGCGGTTGACTCGAAATGAATTTTATGAGCTTTGAAATCTTGCTAACGTTTGTAATTCTCTGCTCGATAAAGCAGGCAGGACGTACTCCTGGTGCCGCACGATGAAGCTCATGGAAAATATTCTTTGGTGCGGTAGTGTGGAAAATGCTTCTTTGCATCATTTGCATTGTAAATAATCCAGGATACCTCAAATACCTTGGCGAAGATGAGCACGTCTGAGAGACTGATGGTGGTACAGTATGCCACCTGGGCACACACATGAAATCCAATCATTTAACCTTGTCGTCAACTGTCATTTAGAAAGTCACAAGGAAAAACATAACACTTATTATAAATAATGTTTTTCTCTACAAGACCTGTGGTTTCACAGAACTGCTGCGTCTTCAAGCCTCATCTTTAGTCAATAGGCCTTTTTGTTTTTCTTGTCTACTTACACTCTCAAGAAAAGATGGTACAATAACTGTCACTAGGGCAGCTTTTGTCAATAGAAACACCTTTGTACCTGAAAAGTACATATGACCCTAGACCACAAAACCAGTCTTAAGTAGCACAGGTATATTTGTACCAATAGCCAACAATACATTGCATGGGTCAAAATTATCGATTTTTACTTTATGCCAAAAATCATTAGGATATTAAGTAAAGATCATGTTCCATTAAGATATTTTGTCAATTTCCTACCGTAAATATATCAAAACTTAATTTTTGATTAGTAATATGCATTGCTAAGAACTTAATTTGAACAACTTTAAAGGCAATTTTCTTAATATTAAAATTTTTTGCACCCTCAGATTCCAGATGTTCAAGTAGTTGTATCTCATCCAAATTTTGTCCTATCCTAACAAACCATACATCAATGGAAAACTTATTGGAAATTAACGGAATGTTTGATGATGTATAGATATGATGTAATTTTAAAAAAATAGACCCTTATGACTGGGTTTGTGGTCCAGGGTCAAGTGTACATATTATTACCTAAAAGGTACAAAACGTACCGCCCCTTTGAAAGCTTTTGTACCTTTCTTTCTCAGAGCGAGAGTTTCTGAGAAACAAAATTGTTCAAAACAGTGGTCTGGAAGTTTTAGAGCAAAACCTCCACATTATTTTCTTTATTTAATGTTCTGAAGGATACTCTTAATGCTCCGGTGAAGTTCTTTCATTATGAGCCAACACCACAGCTTTGTAATACAAAGCATTGTGGTTACATTATCAATCTGCTGTAAAACCGTCTGCTGCAGTGTTATTTTATTGTATTATTTATATACCATTGTAGTTTTTATTGGGCTATTGTTTTTATATTTTCAGTTCATTTCTAATTTTAGTTATATTTTTATGGGCTTTTGTCATTGTATTATTTTTTATATATATATTTCTAAATTATTTTAAGTGATTTTTATTTCAGTTTGTTTTATTAGTACTTAAACATATTGTAAGGTTTTGCCAAATGTTGCCTTTGCAACTAACTAAAATAAGGTTTCATTTGTTAATATTAGTTAACTAAATTTGTTAACATAAACTAACAATGAACAATACTTCTACAGCATTTACTAATCTTAGCTAATATCAGTCTTAACATTTCCAAATAGTTTGTTTAATGCACTAACATGAAAATTGCCCTTTTAAAGGAGACCTATTATTCCAATTTTTACAATATGTAATATAAGTCTCATGCATTATATAATTTTGAAAATGTCTATTTTGAGTGGAAGCAGAAACATGCTGTTTTTGTGCATGTCTCTTTAAATGCAAATGAGCTGCTGCTCCCCGCCCCCTTTTCCAGAATAGAGCTGTACTTTTACAGCTTGTACCTCTGATACTCTGCCAAAAAACATCTGTTTGGTTTTAATTATAATTTTTACCGCACTGAAATCATACATTTTTAACCATATTAGTATCAGCAGCCAATGAGCTTGCTGCTCAACATTCAAATACTTGGCTACAGCTTGTTGTAGCAGTTGCAGGGTGCTTCAGAAACCCCTCACCTGCCCCAGCTCCACCTGTATAGATCTGCTACGGAAGAATCTCATGTATGTTATATATGGGGGTTATTTCCAACCTGGTCTCATGATGAAAACGTACCTCTGGAAACTTTTTCGCAAGATCCGAAATACGTACCGCCATGTACGTTTTGTGACATATTCGATGTGAAATGAGTGTGAGTATACAATTCTTTTCTTGGAACAGATGAACACACATATGGTATGTTTCATGTGACATTGGTTTTGTACGTGTAACTGCAGTTCTGATTTGAAATGTCCATTAAGTGGGGCTATAACTCTAAAGCTCTGTGATGTTTTAAAATAATGTACCATCTGCACTACAGCTAAACCTACCCCACAGTATGAACAAAAGCGAATGTGACATAAAAATACAATCGCAAGCATGCTGTTTTAGCCTGTTTTTGATCTTTCAGCTCTTTCATCAAGAGTCATGTTTTTCATGGGATTCATACCCATGGATTCGACATCCTAAGTCCATTTCCATGCCAGCTGAGCTACCAAGCAAGCTTTTTACTTCCAGAAAGCGAAGCGAAAATCGAAATTGAAAATCGATTACAAGTGCTCGCTGTTTAACCACCTCTAGTGTTTATTTCTGTTGAAAACTCTGCATGTCTTGCGGAAAAGTTCCCAGAGGTACGTTTTCGTCATGAGACCAGGTAGGTTATTTCATATATGTTACATGTTCAGCAGCACTATTTTCTACAAGCTCACAGTAGCATTTGTCAGTGTAAATGTATTGGCAGTAGCAAATCTCGGTACTTGGTCTGCCGCAGCAGCAGCGAAGCAGAACTGTTCCGCCAAGACCAAATACATTAACACTATTATGTATATTACCATGATAAAACTCTCCAAGAGTTGTCATGACAAAACTAATGTTAGCAGATAAAACCTTTAGTGTTACCAACATTTTTAGTTCACGATTTTTAGTTCAGATTTCTTTTCATTTTTCCTTTATGTATAAAATGTATATTTTATCTCAATTAAGATGATTAAAAAGTTTTTGTTTTTTAGTAGTTTTAGTGTAGGTTAATAATAAAAACACTGTTTTTATGTAACAGTTAAATGACATTAGTTTTCTATGGTGAAAACTGAGTATGTACAATACAACAGCTAATCTAAGGGTTCATCGATGGACTTAATGGTCTATTTGAGATGTAGTCCAAGCATTTCCCTTTGTTCACACATGACTGGATTTTTTACGCATTTAATATGCACCTTCAAAAAGCCTGTTTTGGTATTTTGGTAATTGATAAACAACAGATTTTCCATGATGCTTGGCCAACAGAAAAGAAAAGAAAAAAAAAAACACAGCAGATAAGTGATGATGATTCAGTCTATTTTTGTGTCCAGGTCTGTAAGCAGTTTTGCAACAGCTTGACTAAATTAAGTGCTTATTATGTGAAAAATGTACACATAAAAGACTCCCAACACTTGTGACAATTTTGCACCACTTTTCTTTGCACTTAGGGATGATAATTGAAACCCGAGTGCTAGTTACACAGTGTCTGCAAGTAATCTCTTTCAGCTGTTATCATTATCAGCGTGGACCCGCACAGTAGCCGCGGCACATCTCTTCATTCACTTCAGCGCAGTTACTAAACATAAACAGACTGAATTTTGCAAGCTTACGTTCATTAATCAGTATTTGAAGGATAAACATCATAGATAAACATCATATCTCAATAGCCACGAAATGGGCTAAAAATGAATCGGATATAGATAGATAGATAGATAGATAGATAGATACACTCAGTCAAACCAGTCAACCATTCAGTCAAAGATTCTTTAAAGAACCATCTATTTCTTCTTTTGCCACAAAGAACGTTTTGTGAAACAGAAAGGTTCTTCAGATATCACAGGTTCTTTATGGAACCATTTAGACAAAAAAGGTTCTTCTATGGCACCATGAAGCACCTTTATTTTTAAAGATAGATAGATAGATAGATAGATAGATAGATAGATAGATAGATAGATAGATAGATATTTTAATGAGGCTGTCTTATTATGTGTAAATATTAGTGAACACATCTATAAAAACTCATGTAAGGCCTTAATATTTCAAACTGCTTCTTTTTTGTATTCTTGAGCAAGGTTGTTTAATATGTGTGAGTTATATCCTAGACAAGATTTCTAGACATGACTTTTTCAGTCAAATGTTTGAAAACATAGACAGTTAAACTCCTTCACAATTTAGTTGTAGATTTATACTGCGGTTATTGGAACATGTGGTTTTAAAAACTAACTATGCTTTGCCTGGCATAAAAACTCTTGGCTGAAGGGCTGCGTGGCCATTTTCTTAAAATAACATTAATTGGAGCACAGAAACATGTGGTTAAGGACACTAATGTTGCTGTGCACTTTTTAAGAGAACTAATCAACTCTTTTAACTTTTATAAGCCGAATCGAATGAGAAAAAAACGTGGATATGTGAGTGTATGCCAAAACTGAATAATAGACAAGAATTTCTTGAACTTCTCAGGGTGTGATTTTTATAATTGATCATAACAGATATCAGCTTCTTCGAAAATATACGGTGAGGCACGTATGTACTCTAAAAGAAACTGTTAGAAGGCAAATGTGACCCTGGACCACAAAACCAGTCTTAAGTAGCACAGGTATATTTGTAGTAATAGCCAAAAATACATTGTATGGGTCAAAATGATCGATTTTTCTTTTATACCAAAAATCATTAGGATATTAAGTAAAGATCATGTTCCATTAAGATATTTTGTAAAATCCTTACTGTAAATATATTAAAACTTAATTTTGACTAGTACTATGCACTGCTAAGAACTTCATTTGAACAACTGTAAAGGTGATTTTCCCAATATTTTGATTTTTTTGCGCCCTCAGATTCCAGATTTTCAAATAGTTGTATCTCGGCCAAATATTGTTCTATCTATCAACAGAAAGCTTATTTATTCAGCAGCTTACAGATGATGTATAAATCTATATTCAAAAAAATTGACTCTTATGACTGGTTTTGTGGTCTAGGGTCACAAAATATTTTAGGAATTTTATAGCCATTAAATTGCACTCTTTGCCAATTCATTATTTTGTTCCGTTTACATTTTTGTCTTGGCATTCAGTGGTATTGTATTAATGTGTGCTTTGGCAGTGGCCTTTTGCTTCTTTTTAAAAAACTAAAAAAATGTAGGTCATACATTGCATTTTTGCATATTAATAATGCTCAAATAGCAGGATGACTATCACTGTAAAGGCTTTGTCTTTGTCTTTTTTCTTTGCTGTTATGTTGTTGTTTTAAATTTGTTTAATGACAGCTATGTGAGCATGCTTCAACTCATACACCATCCCAGTGTGGAGCGCTCAGAGGCTGCCAAGGCAGTTGCGAAACCACCTTGCACCACAAACTCCCTGACAGGAATTTCCCATTGCCCCATTATCAGCATCAGACAAGCTGAGTGATCCCAATTACCTCTTGCCCAAATGCTAAGAGCAACTCTTTTTTTTTTTTTTTTCAGAGAGGAGAGTGAACGTTTATGAATGGTTCCATTGTGAATGTGAAGTTTCCTTGTTCGCTGAGCACTGTATAAACAATCACAGCATATGGCTGTAGCCTATAGGTTTTAATTAATAGATTCCTCATCCTCAACAAGAGGACAGGTAGGAAGATAACAGCACAGACGCACAGGGATTGACTCCAGAGATAAAATGAGGCACCGTTAGATGCTTAACAGGCTTCCTCTTCACAAATCTATGCCTTCATTGTTGCACTGTAAAAAGCAAAAATGTTCCTTCGTAAGATAATACAACCTGGTCTCATTGTTTATACATAGGTATTAATATGTAATGTTTACAAGCAAAAAACTACATTTTTACACATTTGATTGAAGCTGAAACGTACAATTTGGACCACAACATTTAAAACTTAACATAACTGCGTATTTGCAGCTAAAATCTTTTATATTATTCCAATCCACTCCATGAAAGTGCGCATTTCTCATTTAAACAAACTTCACCAAAAAAACGGCATGTCTAGATCTGTCGTAAAACCTGTTTTAAAGCATCTTGAAGCTGCAATTTTGGAATTTGTGCAGGTTTTGATGCTGTGGTTGCTGTTGAGGATGGAGATGAAGATTGCTGAATAAACGCTTGAATTCGGGACAGTTCCTCGCCGTCGTATGGTTTCTGAAGATTTGGATTACAGCACATAAATTAAATTGACTCCTTTTGTAATTATGTACCATTATGGTTTATTTAAGGGTTCTACTGTCAGCATTTCCTGCAGCAAACAAATGAAGTATTACATGATAAGTAATGGTTAAAATATTGCAGAAGTGTTGTCATTTTTAGTATTTAAAGTGCAGTCTTGTTAAACTTAATGTGTTCTTCGAAGCAAGTTGACAGCAAAAATCACAGAACAGAATGAAATGTCATCCTTTCAAATGAGTAAACTTCATTTAATAAATGCAGTTGAAAACATAATGCCATTTATGACAACTGAGTACATAATAATAAAAATGTTAATGTCACGATTGTAATATTGATAGGGATTCATTTGTCTGTAATGTTGTTCATATGTAAATTCACGTTTTAGGTGTTGCCCTACATCATTATTGTACGTTTAGATGCTGTAAATTCGTCAGTGTTGTGCGTTTAGATGTTGTAAATATGTCAGTTTTGTACATTTAGATGCTGTCAGTACAGTACATCACTATTGTACATTTACTGGCTGTAAATATGTCACTACTGTACATTTAGATGCTGTAAATATGTCAGTATTGCAAACGCAGGCTAAGTAAATGTACGTTTTGTAGAATCACATTTTACATAAAATACAAATTCTCATGAGATCGTGTTGTATAATAACAGGAGCCTTTTTTTTAAATCTGTTGAGAAGATTTCAAAGCTATTCTGACATTGCAAGGCAGTATATTAAAGTTATTATTTTAATAATATTACACTGTACTGTTCAAAGGTTTGGTGTTTTTAGTCTCTTATGTTCACTAAGATTGCATGCAGTAAACTAGTAATCTTGTTAAATATTATTACAATTTAAAAGTTTTATATTTTAATATATTTAACAGTGCAATTTATTCCTGTGATGTCTTAATGTAATGCATCCTTGCTGAATAAAAGTATTTATTTCTTAATTATAAAATCTTACCGACCCAAAACTTTTAAACTGTAGTGTACACTACCAGTCAACAGTTTTTGAACAGTAAGATTTCTTATGTTTTTAATAAAGAAGTCTCTTCCGCTCACCAAGCCTGCATTTATTTGATTCAAAGTACAGAAAAAACAGTCAAATCTGAAATTATTTTATTATTTAAAATAACTGTTTTATATATGAATGTATTTTAAAAATGTATTTTATTCCTGTGATTTCAAAGTTGAATTTTAGCATCATTACTCCAGTCACATGATCCTTCAGAAACCATATTCTGATTTGCTGATAAAAAAACAAACATTTATTATTATTATTATGTTGAAAACAGCAGAGTAGAATTTGGTCAGGTTTCTTTGATGAATAGAAAGTTCAAAATTGCTAAATTAAATTTCTTTCCCAAAGGAAAAGGAAAAAAAAACTGACTCCAAGCTTTTGAATGGTATAGTGTATAATGTTATCAAAAATGTACTTACACTGTTTAAAATATTGATAATAATAATAATAATAATTATAATAATAAATGTTTCTTGAACAGCAAATCAGTATATTAGAATGATTTCTGAACGATCATGTGACACTGAAGACTGGAGTAATGATGCTAAAAATTCAGCTTTGAAACCATAGGGATAAATTACATTTTAAAATATATTCAAATAGAAAGCAGTTATTTTAAATAGTAAAAATATTTCAAAATTGTACTGTTTTTCTGCACTTTGGATCAAATAAATGCAGGTTTGCGAAGCAGAATAGACTTCTTTAAAAATCATTAAAAATCTTACTGTTCAAAAACTTTTGACTGGTAGTGTAAATTTAAATATAACTGAATTTTCTGATATTTCTGTATTAATGAAAATCTTAGATATACTGAGAAGATAAAAGCTCTTTACTGACACTAATAAGAGCATAAAACCTTTGTGCAAAATATGAAATATTATCTAAGCCACCTCTCTCAAAATATCTGTATTTAATATATATATATAGGCTCAAATATATATATATTTTTTTATAAAATTGTTATGAAACTGCAAAAAGAAGAAAAAAGTAACAAATATGACAAACCACTGTTTAGGCTGAAGTAAATAATAAATTAAGGAAATGAGAACATTATAACTGACAGGATAATGTAAAAATTGTAAAGGCTGTATACAATTACTGCATATAAAACACTTTTGACAACTTACGAAACTTTCCGCAAAAACCTAATTTTTGGTAAAAATCTGCTTTCGTAATATGTCTGAACCACCAAGTCCCAGTGTGGTTTTATTGTTCACTTCTTTGCCCAACAGCTATTGAATTCACAAGAAATATTTAAGATAGCTGTGAAACCAACTCCCCAGAGAAAACAAGCATTTGTACATGGACCGACTCCAAACCTTATATTTAAGATATATTATAGCCTGTGTGACAACTAGCCCCGGCATTTCCTACACTACACTATATATGTACGTGAGAGCCCATGACCAAAGCCTGAAGTGAGACACAAAAAGTGTTTCTTTAAGAGACCTGGACATGATACAAGACCATCGCAGTGGACGTTTGGAATGAACCATAGTTCACTACTATTGCTCCAAATTTCCTATTTGTCAGCATTTCCAAACAAGGCCACCTGTAGAGAGCAGAGCAGACAGAGAGACTCTCTCCCTGGGCGACGCTGAGTCCCTGTATATTATGTTTTGTGCATGCTTCAGATTTTTTCATGGCAACCCGAGTTACTCTAAACAGCTCTGCGCAGCCCCAGCCCCACTGATACCAGTCGCCACCAAACACACTGGTCGCCATGGCAGCGGCTCGATCCTGTCTCGTTTCGGTCTATTGGGTGAAAGATTGGATGAGGTCAAAGAAAATTGCCCAAAACTGTCTAAGACTGAATATTTTAAGGATCACACTATGCAGTTCATCTGTAAAGTGCTCTTTTTGTTTATTACCGTTATTAGCATTATTGTTTGTCCGCCTGTCTCAACGTCCCCACCTGGCAACATTGTTTCTTTCTTTTCTTTTATCCCACTCTCTTTTTAACCCCACTTGTATTTGTGGTGTTCTGGATTATAAATGAGCCTGACAAGTCTCTCCAAGCTTACGTTACAATGTGCAGCACTGTAAAGCTTTGGAATGAGCAAAGTACACAGACAGTGAGCAACGATTGATTTTCCTATAAATTGTGAGCGGGAGCTATTGCTCAGACAAGGAGGCTCCGGTAAGACACTGAAGGCCTTGCCAGGAATGAGAACGATGCTCCTGTCTCTGTCTATGTCTCTGAGAGAGAAAGAGAAAGAGAGAGGATAGAAAGGCGTGACTACCATTATGGGCTGTGAAAACTGCTCACCTTATTTCCTGCGTCATTAAAACCAGATGGAAAGTATTTATTAACATTTTGACATTACTGCTAATCACATAGGACGACTTAACCTTTGATCTTAATTCCATTTCATTTCATTTAATAAGTTAATTTAATCATAACTTAATTCTATTTAATGTAATAATTAAATTAAATTTAATGTAATAATTTAATTTCATTTAAGAATTTAATTTATTTGATTATATTTAATTTATCAAATTGACATGAAAATGATTTTTGAATTTCTCAAAACGTCATCAATAGCATCTCAAACACACACCACACTGTAAAAAACAAACAAACAAAGAAGCAAACAAACAAAAAAAAAAAAAAAAATCAGATGACTGGCAGCTATGGTTGCCAAACAAAAAACGTAAAATTACAGTAAAATATCTTTTTTGAAATAAAGTGCAAAACAATAATTTTACAGACATTTTCATTAAAGGTTTTACAGAAAGAAAAATGTTATTTTACAGATTTTCCCTTGTTTTAATTATGACAATTGTTTCAATTATGATTTTACTTACATTTTACTGTATTTAAACCGTATTTACATTTTGCCAGTCATTTGACCGTTTTTTACAGGATTTTTTTTTTTTACATTATACTAAGAGTAAATTTAAACATTATATCAATAAACCTTTTTTCTTTCACACAAATATTAACAATGTAATACTAATAACACGTGAATTAAAATAATATCATAACAGGTAAATTCAAATAATATTCAAATAAAAAACAGCATGAAATGAATGATAAATGTTCTTTTTAAATGATTTTTATTATTAAATATTTCTTTTTACACACATTGATTTTTCTTCATATAATGGACTTCACTGGTGCCCTGATTTTGAACTTCCAAAATGCTTTTTAAATGCACCTTCAAAGGGCTCTAAACGATCCCAGCCGAGGTCTTATCTAGCGAAACGATCTGTCATTTTTTTCGAAAAATAAAAATTTGTATACTTTTCAAGCACAAAAACTCGTGTAGCACTAGCTCTGGGATGCGCGTCTATGACACTATGAATCACGTCTTTCATCGTCTGTGTACTCCAACTCAAACTTCAGAATCATCCGACATCATTGTACCTTTTTGTTTGTAAACAGTGTTTGACTTGCTTGCACTTTATTAGTCTTTGCACGTTTGCTTTGTAAACACTGGGTCTGTAGTTCCGCGTGACCTTTTGACGTGATTCAATAGTACGTAGTGTTGTGGACGGGCATCCCAGAACTAGTGCTGCATGAGCTTTTGTGCTTAAAAAGTATACAATTTTTTATTTTCCAAAAAAAAAAAATGACAGATCGTTTCACCAGATAAGACCCTTCTTCCTCGGCTGGGACCGTTTAGAGTCCTTTGAAGCTGCATTTAAGCTACATTTTGGAAGTTGAAAATCAGGGCACCAATGAAGTCCATTATATGGAGAAAAATGCTAAAATGCTTTTCTCAAAAACCATAATTTCTTCACGACTGAAGACAGAAAGACATGAACATCTTGGATGACAAGGGGGTGAGTAAATTATTTGTAAATTGTTGTTCTGGAAGTGGAGTTCTCCTTTAACCTCAGAACAATCTCAAAGTAAAACAAAAAACTTCCTTAAGTCTGATTTTGTGGCAGCTGTGCTTTAAAGGGGTCATCGGATGCCCATTTTCCATAAGTTAATATGATTCTTTAGGGTCTTAATGAAAAGTCTATAACATACTATAATATCTAAACAAAATTTCTCAATGGTAGCGTAAAACCACACACATTTTACCTCAAAATCAGCTCTTTTTACAGCAATCCGTTTTGTTGCATGCCTCTTTAAATGCTAATGAGCTCTGCTCACCCCGCCCCTCTCTACTGTGGGGTGACGAGCCGTCCTGTTTAGTTTAGCCGCATTAAGAAAGGCGATCTGCAAAAATGCTTAAAAAAAAACCTTATACTCACTTCTGCTGTAGGTGAAGCTGCACCACGAATGATTCGCGCGAACATAGACGTATTTATGTAGATCGGGGGGCGCATTCCATTTAAAAACAAAAGTAATCCACTGCATCTTCAGCAGCTCAGATGTCGGGAGTAAATGATGACTACTATGTTCGTTATTACATCCAACAACACAAAACCTCAATTGCTTTGGAGCCATTCTTGTGTACATTTGCTCCGGCATCGAAACAATGGCAGTCGGACTGTTTACAGCTCACTCAGGGTGGGTCTAAGGTAAGATGGCAGTGTCAATCAACTATCATGGGAGCAGCCTTGGTCGGTGTGACATCACACAGCCAAGAATCATAAAATGGCTTGATTTGAGAAAGGGGATATTATTTATAGAGATTAAAAAAATACCACTGGGTGGATTTTTATCATTATAGGGTGGTTGTGTACACACACTGCCAACACACATTTATGTTCAAACACATGTAAAAGTGAATTTTGCATCCAATGACCCCTTTAAAATTACATTTTTATAATCCAGATACAAGCGAAAAAGGATTTTAAAAGTCTGACACTAATCAGTATTGCGTACTACCGTAAAGTTAACCCTGCCTGCTTTAAATATTTAAAAATGATTAACAGTTGAAAACATTCATTATAAATTTAGAAAAGTAATCAAATGTAATCAGTTACATTATTTTAATAAAGTAATTGAAATAATTACATTATTTATTACATTTTAAACAGAGTAATTTTCAAAGTAACCTTCCCAATGTGTACATACATATTAAAACATGCTACATTCTTTGTTTCAGAGCACAGTATGATTTTACATGAGCAAATACAAATCATCTTATATTTACATAGTCATCATAGTTATACAACCGCAAATCCAGATGGCATTCATCTCCATTTTCATAATCTCTCCGACTCCAAAACTGCAAAGTAACACCCTGAGGACTCGCGAAGATACATTATGAATCACATAGCGGAATCATTAGGTTAATTACCCCACGAACGCACGGCGACTGGGCATGTTCACTTCAGAACGGTGACTGCGAGACGTGATGACACAGGCTGTCTTTGAGAGCGTCCTCATAATTGCCCCGGCTCTGACACGCATCTGTCAATGACACACCGCTCACGTTAATGCCCTTCTGTCCACAAAAACGAGGGGGAAGGGGGTATTTTGGTACTTTGGGGTTGGACAGGTTGCCCCTCGGAGACCGTGGGAGGCCCGAACTGGAGCCATTGGTTTAGATTGGTATCGTGTTAATGGTTCCCCAGACTCCGAGACCCACACTGGAAAACCGTAAGAGGCTGAAGAATGCAGATCTCCCCGAATCAATGTCACAATTAGAGACAATTGCACGTACAGATTTGAGTCAGGCATCCAGACGCAATGTGCCTGTTGGAACGTGGCCCTTCTCATACTGTCCCGTCTAGCCTTAGTCATCGACAGTGTTTCATATGTGCAGTTATGCTGTTTAACAACTCCATTTAGGCAACAGTACAAACTCTGAGAGAATTTCCACCTAAACAACATCCAGGGATACATTCATTTTGTGGAATGGCCAGCCTGTCACTTCCCACAGACCTCCAGTGTCCAGGAGCAGCCGTCAGTCATGCTCTCTGCTCAGCGCCACTGTGCTGGGCCGTTATGAGAAACATGTCAAGCATCTGTGATGAGGAGACAGGGATAGAACTAATAGCACTAATCAGAGTAAATCTGCCCCTATTATCTCAGCTCTGAGTGATAAGACAAGTGGAAGGGCTGTGGTTCCCCACGACAGACTGATGGGAAAATGCAATGCTGATCTTGCCTGGATGATGGAGTAAACAAATCAACGAAACCAGCATTATGCTGAAAAATGATCACATTGTCAACATAAGACCTGTACTTCAATGACTCACCAATGTAAAATGAGGTTAGTTACCTGCAATTGTTAATTTAACCAGCTTTGTCTACCTGATCTAAAACTGCAGTTTAGATTTGCTGGTGTAATCTTATGTATTTAGGTTGATACAGTGATGTTAAATAATACTTGGCGGAAAAAAACCCTATTAATTACGAATTTAACCTTATTTTCCTACCATTTTTACAAAACAGGGTTGCTACAGATATGAACAAGTGAAATTGAAGACTTTTAAAGACCTTTTTAATACCACCTTATATGACATTTAAGACCTAAACCTGTACTGGAAATACACATTATATTACATACACTAAACTAAACTTCATCACTGTAATAAATTATATTTAATACAACAATATACAGTAAAGTTTTCATATCAGCAGATAATATTCTACACAAAATATCCCCATAAAAGTAAGATTTTTGGTGGTGTAAACAATTTATTTTTAAGCAATATTTTCAGTGTTCTATCAGCTTTTACATTTTAATGTTTTTTTTTTTTTTTTTTTTTTTTTTTTTTTACTTTATAAAGGCCTGTTGTGGGGGATGCATGCTTTTAAACATACTAAACTACCAGTGGGTGGCGGTAAGTCACTTAATGAGTGAGTCATTGAATTATTTCAAAAAATATTCAATAAATCTTCGGTCTGTCCAATGATTGTAAACAGTCATTAAGTCCGTCAGACTTAAGAGGTTTTAGCGGTAATGTGACCAAAAATATTTAAGACCCACCGAAGCGGAATTGAAGACATTTTAAGACTTTTTAAGGACCCACGGACATCCTGCAAAAGGCGGTTTAGTCAAATTTCCTTCACTTCTGGGAACAAAATTGTTTGCAAATTTGCTTTTAAAAGAAGTCTCTTATGCTTAATAAGGCTACATTTATTTGATTAAATATAAAGGAAAAACAGTAATATTTTGAAATATTATTACAATTTCAAATCACTGTTTTCAGAGCTGGGGTAGATTACTTGCAAATTTTAGTCCGTTACTGATTACTGATAATAATATGTAATCATGCAATCCATAAAAAAAGTAACTAATCTGATTACAAGTATTTTAAAATGTAATGTACTCTAATTACAAGTACTTCATTTTTGGAATCTGATTATGTAACCCAGATTACATCGGCTACTATCCAGTTCTGACAGTTTTCTGCTTGGATTTTAAAATGTAATTTATTACTGTGATGCAAAGCTGAATTTTCAGCAGACTTAATGCTCAATAAACATTTCTTATTATTACACTTAAAAACATCAGCAGCAGCACCAAGTTACTCTCCTGAATGTGTGTCGAAAAACTGAGAAGAGAGGAAATTGTTAAATAAAGTCATTATTTTTGTTTTCTTTGTGCACAAAAGGTATTCTCAGAGCTTTATAACATTACGGTTGAACTACTGATGTCACATGGACTATTTTAACAATGTTCTTACTACCTTTCTGGGCCTTGATGTGTCAGTTGTGTTGCTATGTAGGGCCAGAAAGCTCTCAGATTCCATGAATAATATCTTAATTTGTGTTCTGAAGATGAACGTCTTACGGGTTTGGAACAACATAAGGTAAGTAATTAATGACAGAATTTTCCTTTTAGGATGAACTATCCCTTTAAAAACACTGATAAATTGTTCAGAAGTGTTCCCAAAAGCATTTTAAATGTTATTTTTATGTGAGTGTGTGTGTGTGTAAAATAAAAGCATCATAAGTTATATTAAGTTTATATCATATTTCCCTGTCTCTTTTATCATCATGATAACTTCATTAGTTTCCAAAGCAGTATTTTTATCACAATACTTTCTGCTTTCAAACGACACTGACATTTACAACCAGTGATCACCTATAGACATTAACTCAGCTTTTCCTTTGAAACAGTTGATTATGAGTTCCAGGTTACTCCAGAGAGAAGTAGGAGTAACACAGGAGTGAGATGGAGACAGCCAGAAGGAGAAAAATCTGAAATATTGCCTTGCCTGGTTCATAAAGTTCAATGTCAACAATCCAAATGGATTTCTCATTCTCCCATTGGTGATGGTATGTAGTGTGGTTTGACACGGCTTTGTGCAGACCCCATACACACAAACTCCCCCATTCGGCCTCTCAGCAAGCCACAGCGCCATCACTCAATCCGCTCCTTGTTATAGAGCTCGTAAATGTCAAAAATATCAGAGCCATTACAGCAATACCTCCATTTAAAGTGATCTTCTGCTGGGTGATGATGGGGTGTCTGCCGGGTCATTTGGATGGAGAGCCACTTCAGCTTCCCTTTGTCGATGCCTCTCAGCTCCTGCCGTGACGAGGCCTTTTGCTGTGTCTTGCATGAAAGATAAAGGGATGAAAATGAAATATATTCGACCACATAACTGTCAAAGTCATAATTTGCACACCTTTTAACTTTGGCATTGCCGGTTGGCCGCATTTCCTCAACATACTGGAGTCGATCTTTCAGTCGGAGAGTTGAATGTGAGATCACAGTCAGGTGAGAATATATTGAGGCTGTGGCTGATATAATGATCTGGCTTAGTTTTCCATTTGTACCAGCTTTGCAGCCCATAATGTGGCCGTCCTTTCCACATGCTTGCAATAATCAGAGGGCTTTCCTCAAAATCCAATGCAAGGCGTTGAATGAAGTGCCTATGATAATTCTATTAACATAGCTTCAGTTCTGATATAATATTAGGGATATGGGGAAAAGAACCATAAAGCTACGCATACAATATATTGTATGTGTTTATTTTACATGTATGCTGATATTTCTGATGCAAGCTTGAATTTTGAGTTATACATTTTAGGGATACAGGGGAATTTTTTTGTATGGAAAAGCGACACATACACTGAAAAAAATGTGTATAAACATGTATGTTTATTTTTTCTACCTCATTTATGCTTTCACTGGGAAAAAAAACCCCTGCAGATACTCTAGCTGCTAAATAATACCACTTGGAGAAAAAATAAAATTTGTGGACATTATTTTCCCAATGTGGGACAGGTTTACAATCTCACGCTGGCAGAATATATTCCTGAAATAAACTTTCCAGGCTCTGGGAGTGAAAACAACTCCTTTTCTTTAGTGAGTGCTACTGGCCTCAGCCTGATATTCATCAGCGGGGATAACCTCTGACCCCTGGAATCATGTGATGCTGAGTGCTGGGGATCCTGCTGTAGCCAGACAGTCTGACTGTGTAGCAGCATCCCTTCCTCGCTTACATGCCCTCATCTTTCTGTTTTCCCCCGTCTATCTCCCCTCAACGCCCGCTTCCTCCCCCACCCTGTGGTTAGGCTCAACAATATCACTATGTGTTTGCTTTGCAAATATTCTTTCACACCACCCTCACTTAAAAGACTTCAGCCAAAAAAGAAAACTCTCATACTGTGAGTCGGGTGGACAATCATATAGTACTATTTTTCCACCATTTTGCTAAAAAGCATCTATTCTAGCCCTGTTCCTTTACTCTCATGGGGCAGTATAGAGTGTTTTCACAACATGTCATCAATCGGGCATATTGGCGGCACTGAATGTAAACAGTGCAAGTTGAACGAACAAAACTTGCCTATTTTTCTGATTATTGCTGCTTAAAATGGTCAGTTATTGTCATGTTTTGGACTGTGCTAATCGGTCAGACTGTAAAAAACATTTGGAGTACTACAGACTGCCAGTTTATAACAAATCAAGCAGAAGAGTGCCAAAAACTGAGGAACAAAAGGCGTTTGTGGTTGGCCGAACTGAACCAGGATTTCCAGAGCAAGAATCTTGACAACATTCGTGTTTGTTCTTATCATTTCCAGTCAGGTAGGTGAAATATTAGGCTAATATTATAAGTAATACTATTCGTACGTATCTTTACTCCCTTTAACTTTAGTTTGTCAAGTTACTGCACCCTTTCCTACTTACTCAGTCTTTCTCTATAGAGCGTTTTCATGTTACGTCATCAATCCGGAAGTCAGCCATTGCAGCGGCACTGAAGGTAAACAATGCCACTGAACTGAACTGAACTCATGCATGTGCTTATTACGTCATTATTATATCTAGTCTGTAACAGGCCAGAAATGCTAAAGATCGACATAAAGAGGAGAAAGTACTTTAGCAGGCAGATCAATCTCACTGTTCACAATACACAAAATGTTGGAAGAAACTCCTAAATAATGAATTGGAGGTAGGAGTTTATATGAATGTATCTCTGAGGGGAACGGTCTGTTTTCAGAAAAGTTTACACAGCATTTTCTTTTCATCGAGTATCTGTATAATTCATTATAAAGCAGTGTTAATAAGCATAGGGCAGCTTTGTTTACAGCAGTAACCAAGGAAACACTATCGCTGCTTATCGTTGAGCCCTTAAGTTTGTCAAAAAATATGCCCTTTCTTGCTTACTAAGTCCTTCTCTGTATGATTTATCAGCTTCCACACAGTTTTTCTGTGGTTCAGACATCATAAATAAGTGAAACAATGTCTTCACTAGCACATTAATCGTGCAATTTGTGCTGCTGTTTACATCCGAGTATCTCCAATATGGCTGCGCATTCGGGTAACAGACCAAACTGTGATGTAAGTGCAAATCCTCTATTACTTTTTTACAACAATTCCCACAGTTCATAAACATCCTTTACAAAAAAACATGGTTACTACAGGCTAGTTAAACCATGGTAACCACAAACTAACCATGGTCTTGCTACATTAACCATAGTTTAACCATGGTATTCGTAGTAAAACTGTGGTTATACAAAAGGTAATAAAACAAACAAACAAAAAAAACAAAAACAAAGATAACTACACTTTTACTATAATAAAACCATAGTTAATTTTCGTAAGGGATTAAGTCAGTATTGGTAACTTACATTTTGACTGCTGTTGCTGGTTACATTGTCAATTTTTTTTCCACCGACAGATCCAAACAAACCCGAACCAGAGCGTGTCTCAAAAAAGTAGCAGTGCTATGAATCGGTTGAATCAGTCATTCAATAACTTGCTCGTAAAGATGGAATAAACTGCATATTGACTCTCTCATTTACAAGTTACTCGTCGCCACCTAGTAGCGTGAGAGGGAAGAACGGATCATTTTATTGACTCTCATGTAACATTATCCACCTTATTCTTAAAGGGGTCATCGGATCCCCATTTTCCACAAGTTGATATGATTCTTTAGGGTCGTAATGAAAAGTTTATAATACACTTTGGTTAAAAATTCTCAATGGTAGTGTAAAACAACACCCTTTTTACCTTGTTACAATCAGCTCTACAAAAATCATCTCATTCTGGTTGAGGCTGATTTAAATGCAAATGAGCTCTGCTCGCCCCGCCCCTCTCTTCTCTCTGTGGAGTGACGAGCCTGTTTACTTTAGCCGCATTTAGCCGCTAAACTTGCTAACTAGCACATTATTAGGAAAGGCGATCGCAAAGATTTATAAAAAAACCCTTATACTCACTTCTGCTGTAAGTGAAGCTGGATCATGAATGATTTGCGCAAACATAGATATATGTAGATCGGGAGGTGCATTCCCTTCATAAACAAATGTAATCTACTGCATCTTCAGCAGCTCAGATGTCGGGAGTAAATGACGACAACTATGTTCATTATTACATCCAGCAACACTGAACTTAGCATCCGATGACCTCTTTAAAGGCGGAAGTAAGCCTATGGGTGACACGTGCAGTTCATTAGCCGCTATAGAGAAATAACTGGAAGAACGACAACATGCAGTAAATGGTAAAACTGTTTGCACTGCAAACCAGTGTGCTTATAATTAAGATAATACATTAAAATAATTTGGTAGAGACCAATCTGCGATTTAAAGTACCAAAACAAGATGCTTTGTACTGCTGGACGCAGATGAGACCCAAAGCCAGACCCAACATTTTTTACAAATGGCTGCCACCATTCTTACTGGAAGAAAGAGGTTGATAAAATGTTATACAGCCCAGTTTCTTGTCCTCTTTGATCTTATTCCGAATTAGGAAATAATTATAATGCAGTCAAAGATAAATTATGAGAAACAATAATGATTCATTTACCTCCTTAGACTTTTGTTCGTTTGTCAAGACTTGTCACCAAAGACTGACAAGAATCTTTTTCTGATTGGTAATTTTCTGTAAGTGGTCCACTTTACTGGGCTGTAGGAAAAGTTCATCATACCTCCTTTTGCAAATACTAGTAATCTCTAAATCCTGACAAGACTTAAACATTTTGTGCCACTTTTGTTGCACCAGATCCATCATTATCTCCATTCTGAATAACAACTGCGGTTGCGATACTGTTAATTGTATTATGTAGCACACACTGAACAAACTCTGAAGCATTCCACATATATTAGTCATATTACAGTACTAGCGCTGAGAGCTGGGCTGTTTGGAGTAGAGCGTGAGACAACATGTTTGGCTGTCGAGCCCTGTTGTGGATAGGAGTGCTGGTGTAATTAGTGCTCGGTGATATAATAGTACACAGTCACACCCCCCAGCTCCTCACAAAGCCTTTCAGAGCGAGAACAAGCGGAGCATTGGCAATATGACATTGAGGTCTCAGCCTGGCCAAAAAGCCTGGACGCCCCATGACGACTGGCCATTGACCAGCGGCCCATATGAACCCACAAGTGGCTCCCAGCTGTAGTGGGACCTAAAAAGAGGTGCTGTGCTTAACTTGCTTCAGCCCACTTGCTTGTTGGAGAACATGTGTGAGGTACGAGGGAACAGGTTTGTCTTTGATGAGAGAGTTTGTTTTTGGTTCTCAGTGAGGAGAGTGAGGTGGCGTAGTCTGGCCGCTGACGTAGCCTGTGGGACAGCCGAGACCATGTGGGGGGTACAGCTCGCCAGGCAGCTGGGAGCTCCTGTGCTGGGACGACTGCCTGTGGATTTAGCTCTCTGTGGACATGTTAGATACTGTGTCTTTATTTCCAATGGCCAGCCTGCTGGACAAGAGGCCTGTACTGTGTGTGCTCTCCGAAATGAATGCTGCTCTGTTAGAACTTTTCCAAAGCTGTGCCAACTGTCCTCTGCCTGTCTGATGTCTGTAAAGCTGACCTAACACACGTAGTTTAATGTACCAATTAGGGGGCGTGATGACATTTCGAAAATGGATTCGGTAAGAGATGCAACAGTTTAAACGCAGTGTTCTATAAACATCACATAATTCAGTTGGGTTTATATAAATGTTCCTATGTTTTTACCTATATGAGGGCGGCATTATTCATGGACATGCTTCGTAAAGTACCTACAACATCTAATAAGGGTACATTTTTCAAGGCTATGCTTCTTTGACAAACAAAATTTGTTTTAAACCTACAGAAAGATTTGCAGGGCTGGGAATCGTTACATGTTACACAGTTCAGTTTGATTTTAATTCATAAGCTCCCAAAGTGATTCCAGTAAGGTTCTGTTTTGATTATTTAGGGTATTGCTTAGATACTAGCCTATCCTAAAATTTATACCATGCAGTGCTAGAAAAGGCTCATTTGGAGTAGCATTGTGTGTTTTGATTCACATTGAAAGAAGCATTTAGAATTGGAATACTTTATTTTGTATGTTTTTGATTCACTAAAAAGAACCGACTCAAGAGTCATTTGATTTCGGAATTGGATAATTAGTTGCGATGTCTTGCAGACGCTAGCTAAAAGAGATAATAGTTTGAAGAACAGATGGATAGGTTGTGCTGTATGCTTTTTTCAATAAAAAATAAGCGCTCATAAGAGTAATTTGTTTCATAAATCGGCTACACTAGTCACACGGTTTTTATTCACCAAAAAGAACCGGTTCATACGAGTCATTTGTTTGGAAATCGGACTACACTGGTGGCCTTCTGTGTTTGTTTTGGTTTGCAGCCATTATTTGTTTTGGGTTTCTAGCCATTATTTTGTGCTACATGGTCTTTTATTGCATCACAGCGAAATCACATTCATAACTCAGGTAAGATATTACTTTCTTTGCAGTGGGACTGAAAATTAAACAGCGGCACATATAAAAACTCACTTTAAAAGAATTAGAGTGAAAGAATCTTGAAAAGTCGTTCAAATGAAAGTTTCCAACCATGAATCAATACAACCATTTATAATAAAATAATACCCGTCTTAATGCCATTGAAGAACCTTGACCAATCAGTGAATCACATAAGAGTGGAGTGGAAAGTCCAGGCTTTTGAGGCCCACAACCTGATTAAGTTCACAAAGTGGGCCCGAGGTTGGAGTCAGACAAAATAAGTGTCAAGCGAGCGTGCTGCTAATTATGCCTTGACTATTACCTGGACTGACAGCAAGAGAATGGGAGGAGAGGGGGGTGTGTCCGGAACATTCAGTCAAGCAGAAAGTTCCCAAACGCTGAGGCTAACACAGGTCAAGTGATTTGGCGCCTCGGGTGTATTAAAGCTATTTACAAGAGGCAGAGGGATTTATGGTGCTTTTGCACAGTCTGTTCTTTTATATGACCTGGCACTAGGTGGTCATGCTTTCTGACCTACTCAATCATTATTTCGACCCAATAAAAATCTTTCTTTTCATATGTATTTTAGGAGCTAGAAGTGTTCTACGAGAGAATTGCTTCTCTACAGGCACCATAATCTCAGTCAGACTGTCTTTTTTCATAATGACCCTATAAATAACACAAGAGCACAAATACATTTACAGTTGTTTTTCAGTGGGGTCAACAAGTTATTGAAAATCAAACAAAGATCGGAAATGATAAAGAAATATTCAAATAAGAAAATCTGTTACATTGAGCATGTGACTTTTTGTGCAGACAGTCAGATGTCTTGCTTCTACTGAAGCTCACGATGTTTAAATCATGCTGGAGACGATTATCAGTTTTTACACAGACTTGTGGAGTTAATGGAGTGTAAATGCTGCTGTCATTAAAGCAAAAGAGAGAATAATGCATATATACAGGGATGTGGAAAGCACTCAAAAAATATACTCAGGTGAAAGATACTCTTTGAAAAGTTTACTTAATTAAAAGTACAAGTGTCCGGCCAAAAACATACTTGAGTGACAGTAAAAAAGAACAACTTTAAAGTGTACTCAAGTATTAAAAATTGCAAGTACACTAGCAAAAAAAAAAAAAAAAAAAAAAAAGGAGCGTCTTGTTTCATCATGTTGAATAATCTTCTCAATGCAAAGTGAAATTGCTTGTCAGACAGGCATACAAAGGTTTGGTTAAAGGGAGAAAACAAAACAAAACAGTAGCTGCAGGTCAAAAATGTCAATCTAGTGCAACAGCAACAATTAAAAAGAAGCACAGTGGAATAAAACAAATACAGCTATTAAAGCTCATGTCATCCAACATGTATGACTTTCTTCTTCTTTTCAAAGTGTTTTGGGGGACAAAAATCAACGTTTCTGCATATAATGCAAGTGTCTTCTTAAGCTAAATGATAGGTGTGTGAGAAAAATACAAATTTTAAATTTGACAAATGCTAATTTAAAATTTGACCTTCATGTTCACTTTAATACGACGGCGTTTTAGTGCCACCTTAAAAAAAAAAAAATCTAAGATTACGAGATTAATCTCGTAATATTTCGAGAATAAACTCGAAACTACGAGAATAAAGTCGAAATGTTACGAGAATAAAGTCGAAATGTTACAAGAATAAAGTCGAAATGTTACGAGAATAAAGTCGAAATATTTCGATTTTTTTCTCGTAACATTTCGACTTTATTCTCGTAACATTTCGACTTTATTCTCCGAAATTGCCTCTTTTGTGCAGTCTGAAATGGCGACCAGTGGTCGACTCCACGGATATCGGTGGTTACATCTGTGTGCTATTCGAACAGGATGTTGTTTCTCAAGAGACTTTAGCCGCTTTTCCACTATCGGGCCGAACCGTTCTCTTCGCTTAACCGTTCCGTTCCGTGCCGATCCGTGCCGATCCGGGCCAGTCAGCACGGATACGGCTTCATTTTCCACTGTGGTGCTGATAACGGAACTCTTTGGAATGTAAACACAAATGTGTCAGTCGTTGCCTTGGTAACGCAATTGTAATATAAACAGAGATATGGATGATGATCAGATGTTTCTGTTTTTGGGACTTTGTTAAATAACAGAAAAAAGGACACAACTACAAACAACGCAAAAAATAAAATCAACAAAAGGCGACGACAGGTATAAGGTTACCAACAAATGCTGAGGGGATATGCATGCCAACGGAGACGGACAGCGTTTTAAGAACCGTTCGGCACGACAGTAGAAAAACGGCTTCGCCAGTACTTCAGCCGGGGTCCCAGCGCATTGTGGCATATGGATTCATATGATAAACTCAAGCCGTACGGCATTGCAATTAATGGTTGCATTGACAGCTTCAGTCGGTTTGTGTTGTGGGTGGAAGCGTACAATACATTCACGTAAAATACGACTTTCTTTTCGTAATTTTGACACTATTTCTCAAAATACTACGATTTTAATCTCGTATTACTACGAGTTTATTCTCGAAATATTTCGACTTTTTTTCTCGTAACATTTCGACTTTATTCTCGTAACATTTCGACTTTATTCTCGTAACATTTCGACTTTATTCTCGTAGTTTCGAGTTTATTCTCGAAATATTACGAGTTTAATCTCGTAATCTTAGATTTTTTTTTTATTTTTTAAGGTGGCACTAAAACGCCGTCGTACTTTAAAGTGTTCCTGTACACTTTCATTAAAAAAAAAAAAATAAAAAATAAAAATAAAAAATAATGATGCAATATAATTATAATATGACTTAGTCAGAACATCACTAAACATGCTTTACAATTTATTTAACATACAATGTTATTTAAACACTTTTTTGAGATTTGTAACATTTAATTAAAAAGCAATTGTGGCCTCCAAAATATTAATTGTATTTAAACTCTCATCAAGCAACTTTAATACCTCAGTATGCATCCTCAGATTTGATGGTTAAATTTTGAAGCCTGACATTTACCTGATAAAAGTTGTAAGTGAAGCTGAAATGTGTTATGATTGATATATGAAAACAAATTGGTTCTTACACATAAAAAGCACAGAATTTTGAGCTTCTGTTTACCAAAGTGCATGAGATAATTCAAAATGTAACAAGTACCATTCAAGACGAAATAACATTGTAAGGAGTAAAAGGTGCTGTTTTTTCTTCAGATATGTAATAAAGCGCAAGTAGTCAGATTAAATTGTTTTTGAATAAATTGCAAATACCTCAAAATAAAAATTAAGTACAATAATTAAGTAAAATTACACTTGTATTTTAAAGTATTTTACACTCGTGCATATATAAATGTAATGTAAAACAGCAACAAGCCACAGATTTGGAAAGTCAGGTAACCCAAGAAGTAGATTTTGCAGCTTGCTTATGCTTCCATCTAGTGGACGTAAATGATAAAACGGAAAGAATCTGTGTTAAAACAAATTTGCTTGAGAATGGGTTTTGTGTGTTCTTTTAGCTAATCATAGTGTATTTTACTGTAGATTATGTCCATAAACAATAGGTCTTTCGATATCCACAACAGTTATGTAAAAAGAAAAAAAGACATTTTTTAAAATATACTGGCTTGCATATAGCCTCACAAAAACTGCATGACAATACATAACTGTAGACTGAATCCGTGGCATAAAATCGGTCAGACTGCTCAACAGGGTTCATGGACTCCAGTCTGCAAGCGACCGAGACTGTTGCCAAGACGACACCAGCTGCACGAGCGAGCTAAAAAAAAAAGTATGAAAACCAGAAAGACAGGAAAAAGGTTAAATCACAGCTATTCAGTGAATCCTTGTAGCCCTGTTAAAGGCAGACTACTATGTTAGGTCATAAGGTCATATATTTAACGTATGTTAGTTCATGTTAGTTTTCCTCAGTAACATATCATATTGTAATGACAAGAGTGTTTAATTCTGACATTTGTTCCTGGATATTTGGTATTGAGCTCAGGCTGCGTGAATCCTTGATAGAGCTCATCTGTCTGTCAAAACAAAAGGTCAGTTTCTTCAGTCACTTAACCTGGAGAGCACATCGACGGACATAGAGACAAAAGGTTAAACCTCTGAGAATGAAGGAAGAAAAAATGTAACATGCAGTACAAAGCATTTAAAAAATTTAAAGTGTTGACCCAGTCAAACCACAAATTCTTTCTTAACAACAGTCTTTAGTTCTCAGAGCTTTTCCTCCAAGAATTGTGGAAGATTTACTTTGTTGCTCCTGAAGAGAGATTTAATCATAATAATCAAAAACTGCTATACGTGAATGATTTTCTCTCTGTATAATTCAGTTTAGCATTCAAGGCATCTTCAATTGCATGTCACTGTAAATTAATCGAGTGCCCTTTCAGTGGTATTTGCATAACCAGGATGATGATATATTTCTGGTCAAGCAATCTTAGATATAGGGTTGTTGCTTAACTCAGAACAAATTTGTTTTGGTATATTTAAAGGAACACTCCACTTTTTTTGAAAATAGGCTAATTTTCTAACTCCCCTAATGTTAGACAGTTGAGTTTTACCATTTTTGAATCCATTCAGCCGATCTCCGGGTCTGGCGGTAGCACTTTTAGCACAGCTTAGCATAGATGATTGAATCAGATTAGACCGTTAGCATCTCAATCAAAAATGACCAAAGAGTTTCAATTTTTTTTCTATTTAAAACTTGACTCTTTTGTAGTTACATCGTGTACTAAGACTGACGGAAAATAAAAGGTTGCGATTTTCTAATAATCAAGGAACTTTGCTGCTGTACCATGAGTGCAGCAGGCGCAGTGATATTACGTGGCACCTCAAAATAGTCTCCCTCACTGTAAAAAACAATTTGTTGAGTCAACTTAAAATAATTTGTAACCTGGCTCCTTAAAATTTTAAGTTCAGTCAACTCAAAAAAAGTTTATTCAACTTGAAATGTTAAATTATGTGACAACTGAGATATTTGAATTGAATCAACTTAAAATTTTAAGGCAGCTGGGTTACTTATCCATCTGTTAAGTTTAGCAAACACAAATATGTAAGATGTTACTTAGTACAACTTAACATCTCAAGTTGACTAAACTTATTTTAGTTGACTGAACTTAAAATTTTAAGGCAGCAGGGTAACAAATTATTTTAAGCTGACTCAACAAATTGTGTTTTTTATTTTTTACAGTGCAGGTGGTCACAGTGGTTATGTTGACGGAAGTCATATAATATCATTGCGCCTGCTGCACTCATGGTACGGCAGCGAAGTTCCTTGATTATTACGCCAGAATGAGAGTATAGTTCCTAGCCATATCGGCCTAGAAAATCACAACTTTTCATTTTCCATCAGTCTTAGTACACGATGTAACTACAGAAGAGTCAAGTTTTAAATAGGAAAAATATCGAAACCCTTTGGTCATTTTTGAGTGAGATGCTAACGGTCTAATCAGATTCAATGACTTATGCTAAGCTATGCTAAAAGTGCTCCCGCCAGACCCGGAAATTGGCTGAATGGATTTGAAACTCTTTTCAAAAAAAGAGGAGTGTTCCTTTAAGTAATTTAATCACCATTGTACCAAATTGTTAAATAAAGTTGCCTGTATGAGATAATTTGTGCATATGAAGGCAACAGTCTATAGACTTATAAAAATTAAAGTCCTTTACTGTCATGTACGATTCAGTGAATAACCTATAACATCCATGGAACATTTCCATTACATAATGTGTTTTTTGTAGTGGAAGAAGGTTCTTTAAATTAAATGGGAAAAAGTGATTCATTAAGAACTGTTCACAGAAAGGCATTACTATGAAACCTACATTTTTATGAGTGTACTTTTAATAAAAAATAGCAGAAACAGGAAATAATGCATTATATAACCGGTACTGTATTTCACTGACTTCATCTTTAAAACACACTACATGGCTCTCTTTGAGGACGGAGAGAGGCCAGAGATATATGGCTCCTCCTTCCCAGTGTTAGTAAAAACATTCCAGCCAAGTGGGAGAGCCAGCGAATTTGAAACCCTGGAAGTCCGTGTTTCTGGTCCCTTCTCCTTGTGAGCACTCACACGCTCACTAGAGGACGAGGACGGCCCTTTTGCAGCTGCAGCACATCAGCCTCACAGAGTTTGGAGTGTTCTTTTGTTCTGTGGAGTACCTGAAAGTGTCCCTTATCCAAAACCACCATGAAAGCCACCATATTCTTCATTCTCTTGACCGTTTTGGCTCGTTCAAGAGGCCAGTACCACTATCAGGGCCTGATGAACTACTTGGAAAACAGGATGCTCGCTATGGAGGTAGGAGAAATTGCTTGTCTGGCTGCATTTTGGTATACTTTCAGCAGTCCTGCTAGTTTTCAGCCATTTTACAGAGATGTCCTCTTTTTAGACATACATCAAAACTCTGAGATTACCAGTGTTAAAAGGACAATCAACAGAGTTCATTACACTTATTCCACTCTTGATAATGTAATATTTGTAACAGCAATAGTTCAGATTGAGAGTACAAAAAACTCACGTTCCTCAAACACATCGTCCCACACAGCAGTGACTTCTCAAACCATCAAAAAGTGGAGATCAAAGCCATTGTTTATCTAAGCCAGTGCTGTCTCACGTGTTTTTTTTTTTTTTTGTATACTGTCTCGAATGAAGCTGTACCCCAGAGCAGAGAAACATCCCAGTGATTGACAGAATAGCTTATCTTAGCAGTTTTGTTTTCAGTGAAGCTGAGCTGAAAATATAACACTGATTCAATGACCAAAATAATTACTCATGATTAAGTAGACACTTCATTAAAATAATGAATTTATTCAGTCAATTTACATATATCATATGCAGACAGGTCTGTCTTGATTACCTGAATCAGCAGGAGCATTTTTCATAAAAAGAGTGTGAGGTTGGGCACAACTGGATTAAAATCTTTGTAAGGAAAGAGATTTTTTTTTTTTCCTGGCTCCAAAATATATCATGACTGAAAAAAAATAAATTTTTAATGAATATTTATAGAGCAACAAAATTTATGCAAAACGAAGTTTGTTTTGATTCAAAATCATGTAATATTAAATTCAGCTAGAGCCGGAAGCAAAAGACCCCTGGGGTGGCCACAGTGATATGCTGTACATATTTAATTTATTTATGACAATTTGGCACCATATTCATGCACTTTTAATACAGTAATATATTTTTGTGAAACATTTAAGCATGTATTTTTTCTGTAGCCCCTGCAACAAGGTGGCTTTGCATCTCAAATTTATTTAAGCTATCTGACAGCTGCTGAAGAAACTATTGATTTAAGCACTTTGATGAAAAATTAATCTCACATTACTTTTTAAAAGTAAGGGGGTCAGTAAGTTTTTTTGTTTTTTTTTTAATCTGCTTTCATTCATCAATGATACATTAAATCAAAGTAAAGTCATATATAATGTTAGAAAAAAATCAAATAAATACTGTTCTTTTGAACTTTATTCATTAAAAATACAGAAAAAAGTCTCAAGTAGGCTATCATGTGCCCTGTTATTAAAATATTATTTACAACTGACCCACTTTGTTTCTGTTGCTACGTCCAAAAGCCATGCCGCTCTCACGCCACACATCAAATACTTCGCAGAGCAAAGAAGAAACTGACAAAGCGCCGACAGACAAGACAGAGCAGGTTTTTTTTGTATGAAACAAGACCAGTAAATTGCCGTAAAGTCACAGGAATGACTTTACGGGTAAATACAAAAATGCACCATTCACACATCGGTTTCAAATTAGCTCTAAATGGTTGCTCCAGCTGGTGTTGTAAACATGGAGGAATATAGTGTTTTTTTGATGTTTTCATTTGTGTCAAATATTCACATTAATGCAGATGCTTTTGGGCCAGAGACATCGAATCCATCTTATTTTTTATGTGAAAGTAAGCATAAAGTAAGGGGAAAAACGAGAAGAATAACAAAGTGCAGTAAATGGCAAAACTATTTGCACTGGTTAGACACACCAGTTTGCAATATAAAGCAGCTAAACAAGCTGTTTTGTACAGATTAAAACAGCTGGAAGTGGATGAGACCGGAAGCCAGACACATTAAATTAAATTACTCTGTACCCGCTTTTATGGGAAATATAATGTGGATAGACGACTTCAGAGTAAACTACACAGCACAGAGTAAATGCATCATCTGCGTAAGAATTTTATGATTGGCCCAGAGCCGTTAAAATTCAAAATTCCTAGAATTTTAAACCAATCAAAATTTGGCCCAGAATAGACGTCTTACTTCAATGAATTCTGAACTTGTATGGGCTCATACCTCCTATCCCGATTTTGCAGAGAATTACAGGTCATTTACTAGTAATGTTAGTAATATTATAATTTCTCATACCGGTAAATTGCCGGAACTAATTTATGTTTGAAAAGGTCCTGATCTCTTAATGGTAATTTACCAGTAAAGTCTATGTGTGAAAAGGGGGTAGTTGTCTCAGCTTTCAAATTTTGTCATTTTTAAAGAAATTCAAGCAATAAATAACCTTTAATGTGTTGTGACAGATTGTTGTGCTTTAACGCCTCAGTTCAAGTAGCATGTGAATTAATCATTTCTTCCTCTTTACTAGTTATAGCATGAAATAGACATGAATGAACATCAGAAGGTGTCTTGTTTCAGACGTCAGTACACAATTTTTCAAATTCAAGTTTAAACCTTTAAAATAATGAATGAACTTTTTATTCTACAGTTTCCTTGACTGGGAAAAAGAGGCTAACATATGCGGTCTAGAATTAGTCAACACCTCTGCACCATTCTTACGAGAAGACCTTTAATAATGCACAGAAAAATTGCTGCTGGAAAGAATTTGCTGCGGTCTGTGATCATTTTAAACAATTCCATAACTCATTGGTGTGTTTGTTATTCTTCCAGGAACGCATTGCCTTGTGGCATGAACAGAACAACCGCTACAACGCTGACCTGAAGGAATTCAGGCAGCAGGCTGCAGACCTGTTAGAGAAGTTGGGCAAGGAGCACAAAAAACTGCGTTCAGACATGGAGGGTGCAGGAGCACGCGTGGACCGTGTGGAGCGTGAGATGGACTTCATTGAAACCAAGAATCCCCCTAAGCCTTGTGTGAAAGCTGCAGACAAAATGGTGGAACAGGATGTGGTTGTCAAAGAGAGGAAGAAGGAAGAGTTCTTTGAGTTGTCTGGTGAGTCAGGGGAATTGAGTCTTGACAGCTGAAGCTCAACTTCTGTTCATGTACTCTCAGTTTTAACCTTGACATATTCTTGGTCAAGTGAGACTGGCTAAATTTAGCATATTACATAGTACACCATTTTGGGGGAAAGGTTTGGGGTTTTCTCTGTAAAACTGTAACACTGGAAAATCAAACTGGAAATTTTAGTAGCTGCAATTCAAGAGAGTATGAACGAAGAGCATGTGCTTTGATTTAAGACATTTGTTTGTTTTGAGAACCAGCATCCCAATTACACTCCCCCATTTTGGGATTGAGCTGTAGGCCGTGTGACCGTCTCATCCGAACGGTCTTTGCTTTGATGCAGAAACCCTGGTTTCTGCTAATGCTTGGCTTAAATCAGGGATTTATTGATTTAAAGGATGTGCTGTTGCACTGTTCTGTTAATTAGGAAACAAGGAACAAAGAATCAAGCCAATCAGTTCACTGGATTAGCCAGTTGGCTTTTGTGATTTAGATGTTATGCAACTGTTGGGTTGTAGCCTATTTTGTTATCCAGTATATTGGAATCAAAGCAGATGAATCTAGATGTTTCATTTGGCTGTTCTTCTGTCTCCACCAAAGTACAGCGTTGTTAAAAGTGTGTATAGTCCAGTAAAATGCTACTTGATCTCATGACAAAAACATACCTGTGGGAACGATTTTGCAAATATGCAAACTACGTACCATATCACAGCAGTTATCCAACAGAAATGAACAGTGTTGGGGGTAGCGCAAATACAAGTAATGCAAGTTACGTAATAATATTACTTTTTTCAAGTAACTAGTAAAGTAATGCATTACTTTTGAGTTTCTAAGAAAATATCTGAATTACTTTTTCAAATAAGTAATGCCAGTTACTTTTTTCCCTATTTATTGATTGACAAGTCTCCTGTCAGGGAATTGGGAGTAAACATGATGTTTCTGTATTCTAGACTAAATGTGAACATGCATTAATTCATCTCACTCACAAAAAAAAACAGATTTAGTATTCCTCAAAATTAATAAAAACAGTGAAATGCAAACTCAGAAAATGACGCAACCCTGCAATAATTAAATGTTAAATAAAACAAATATCCTTTATGTATTTAATTCCATTTTATTAACCAGTGTCTTTGCTGCTGACCTTCGATGATGCACTTCAGCCATACTGATAAGCAAAAATTACTTTAGATAAACTAACATTTGTGCTTCATTTTTTTATAGCTGAAGAGTGATCTCCTGCATAAATGTACTTTTATTTCAGCCTGAGGTGAATTCATTTCACTTTTGGTGTAAAAGGGCTTTGACATTAGGATTTTTTTTTTATTAAAAACAAAGAAGCGAGTCCTGCCCAGATTTAAGAAGTAACGCAAAAGTAATGTAACACATTACTTTCCATAAAAAGTAACTAAGTAATGTAATTAGTTACTTTTTCAGGGAGTAACGCAAAATTGTAATGCATTGCTTTTAAAAGTAACTTTCCCCAACACTGGAAATGAGCACTAGAGGCAGTAAAACAAAATTATTACAATTTATAATTTTAATTATAATAAATTATAATAATAATCTAATTAATAAATGTCATGGCAAAGCTGAATTTTCAGCATCATTACTCCAGTCTTTAGGGTCACATGATCTTTCAGAAATCACTCTAATATGCTGATCTGGTGCTCAGGAAACAATTTAATATCATCTATGTTAAAAACAGTTATGCTTAATTGTTTGATGAAAAATATATATTTAAAAACAGCATTTATTTTATTTTAATAAGTCTTTACTGTAACTTTGCATCCTTGCTGAACAAATGTATTATATTTTTAATAAATAAACAAATAAACACGCAAATAAATAAATATAATTCTATTACTGGCCCCAGACTTTTGAACAGCGGTATATATATTTAAAAAAAATAACTTTTGATTGTACTGGCATGGGAATCCACAAATAAAAAGTGAAAATAAATAAATAAATAAAAATTAAAAATACATATGTGTATCCTTGATTGTATGATTGCTATAAGCTTTATTATATTTTTTAGAACAGACTGAATCAATTTAATTTATTGATTAAATGTAATAGCATTTTAGCTGCAAAATGTGTCAAATTATGCCAGAAGAATCGATTAGAGCACAAAATGTTTCAATAATTGTGTGTCTTCGAAATTACGTGTCTTAGAAATAGTTCCCAACATCTTGTGTATTATAATGAAGAGTATGAACAATTATCCTCGTTAAGCCCCACACAATCCTAGCCTTCACATTTACAACAGCAGACATGACATTTAAGGGTGGATCTTTCACTGATGGAGGCTTACGATGTCAGATTTATTTCTTTAATAAAATAAAACAAGGGTTAAACTCACAAACTTGACTTCATTTTTCATAAAGCCTTCTTTCAGTGCTTGTGCAAATTAAGCAGTCTGTATAAATTGCTTTCAGAGTTTGCCTTATTAATCATAGGACGCTTCTCATTGACATTAATCATGTTTGTTTTCATCGTCAGTGTGCGTGAACGTTGTATCCAGTCTAAAAGCAATGAAGATCCTTAAGCGACTGGGAAGCCCGAAAGGTGTCTGGACCAAAGATGCCAGGTCAGCAAAAGTCTACGTCTTCAACAGCACGTCCGACAACACGCTGTACGAGTTCAACTCCGTGCGAGAGCTTTCTGCATCGTCAGGCGTATCTAAAGCTAAGCAGATCACCTTGCCCATCTCTTGGAACGGAACCGGTCATGCAGTCTACGATGGCTTTATCTATTACATCAGTGAAAGTTCAGAACTCCAAGTTATTAAGTATGACCTCAAGAACGGTTCAGTTGCAGACAGCGCAGTTCTTCCCATGGATGACCGCAGCCCGGTGTACCAGCTCAATCCAGAGACGCTGGTGGACCTGGTGGCGGATGAGGATGGGCTCTGGGCGCTGTATCCGGCTGGAGACACTATTAATCTTGCTAAAATGGATATAGATTCTTTGGATATAGAGCAGATGTGGGACACGGCGTGTCCGAGAAACAATGCTGAGGCTGCTTTTATTGTCTGCGGCACGGTCTATGTGGTTTACAACACCAAGCCACCGAGCCGCTCGCGCGTGCAGTGTGTGTTCGATGTGAACGACATGGTGAGCAGTGGAGAGGCCCCTCTGATTTATTTCCCTAGGCGCTACGGGGCCCATTCCAGCCTCAAATACAATCCTGAGGAGCGGCAGCTTTATGCTTGGGATGATGGGTACCAGATTCTGTATAAACTAGCGCTGAAGAAGAAGTTATGGGCAATTATGCCACCACCTGAGGAATAGTGGCCTTTTTTTAGCTCTTAAAGGGCTTTGTGTTTTTACATAAAGGGATAGTTACTGAAAATTAAGATCCTGTCATTATTTACTCACCTTCATGCTGTCAAGTCTGTATGACTTTATTTTTTTTAAGGAAAATCATTTTTTAATCATTTACAATAAGGATTAAGGCATCTGAGCTTCAAAACCCTGCTGAAAAAAAAAAACAGCTAAAAACAGCTAAAAATGGTGGTTTAAACTGATGGTTTAAGATGGTTTAAGTTGGAAATAGTTTGTTTTGGTTGGTCTCCCAGCATGGTTAGGCTGGTCAAGCTGGTTTTAGCTGGTCGTTCCAGCTGGTCTCCCAGCCTGATCAGTGAAGGAAGTGTCCAAAACCCCTTTAAAACCATCCTGCTGACCAGCTATGGCCAGCTAAAACCAGCCAACCAGTTTAGGCTGGTTTTACCTGTTTTATCACCAGGGAAGGGACACAAAACCATCATAAAATTTGGTTGATCCAGTTCACAACATGATTTAGTCTGAGTGACTTGTTCATGACTAAACCTGGTTTTAAGTTCAGTTCACCGATTCCCCTGCTGAAAAACAAAACAAAACTGGGAGGGAGACCTGCTAAAACCAGCCACTTCCAGATTGAACCAGCTAAGTTCAGCCAACCAGTTTAGGCTGGTTTTAGTTCAAGCTGGGGGACCAGATAAACCAGCTACTTCCAGCTTAAACCAGCTAAAATCAGCCAACCAGCTTAGGCCGGTTTTAGCTGTTTTTATTGTTGTTGTTGTTTTTCAAAAGGGGCAGTTGCAGAAATGGATCACTCAGTGAAGGGGAAGATTTTCTGTTTGTTTTATACAACTTAAACTTGGGGCTGTTTTTTTCCTCACATAAAGCTGTCATATGATTTCATAGTTCACTCAAAAGGAAAATTATTCCATGATTTACTCTCCCTTAAGCCATCCTAGATGTATATAGGGGCTTTTGCACCATATAGTTCTAAGAACTAACCAGCAAGGTGGTTCCTCCTATAAAAACTGTTCCCCCTTCATCATTATCCTGGTTGCATTTGCACCGTCAACAGAAACTCTAATGCGGCAGACAGCCACGTCTTTATTCGTGGCATTTACAAACATCAACAACCGGTGAATGGAGGATGCCATGATCGGAATTGTTTTTGTTGCGTGTCGTGGGTTTCATGATAACGGAGATGGAATGTAAACACACAATTTACACGATTGAAAGTGCATGAAATTGAAAACTTGCACTGTTATCATTGAGGCTGAGAAAAGAACACAACGCAGCAGACAACAGGTAGTTAAGGCTACGTTTATTCTAGTGCATTTTTGTTTTAACCCCTTAACTGTCACCCCCAATTTTTGAACATAGACACACTTCTTTTGAATGCAGACCTAAAGTTAGTCTCTTTATAAAAGAGACAATCAGCAGATTTTAAGTGAAATCATTAAAAAAAAAAAAAAAAAAAAAAAAACAATAATAAAAAAATAAAATAAAAAATATATTGAAGTTTACATTAACTGTACTGTAATGTACTGTACTATTTTTTATGTTTATATAAAATTAAATTTTACCAAGTAAGACGTGTTCCTGGATCAACATCTTTTGTTGATCCTGGAACAATGTAGACTTAACCCAATCCCTACCTCTAACCCTAACCATAATTTATTCCTAAAACCAGAGGGAAATGATAGCTGATTAACAAGCCTAAACTGACATTTCCTGAAGGTTATCCCTCCATTCTGACTGGTTGATTGGAATGTTGCTCCAGGATCAACAAGGATGTTGATCCAGGAACATATTCTACTTGGTGAAATCACTTTCACCCCAACGGTCAAGGGGTTAAAACTCCTGTCATTTACACTACTCCAGTGTTTTCGGCCCCTTGAAAACAGAGACTTCCAAAAAAGACAGAACAGTTTTAGTTTAAAAACTCCAGGGTTGCGTTTCAGTGTAAATGGACGAAAACTCAGACTTTTGGAAACAATTGTGTGGCCGCCCACATTTGCTCTGCGCATCCTTGGCAACTGTGTAAACCAGGGGTGGTGAACGTCAGTTTTGCTTCAACCCTAATCAAACAACCTGAGCAATCCAGGTCTAAATGGTTACTAGAAAACTAAAGATAGGTGAGTTTTTATTAGGGTTAAAGCTGAACTTTGCACGGCTGTGGCTCTCCAGGCCTGGAATTCACCATCCCTGGTGTAAACTACAACATCATGCTCATTATGAATGGTCATGTCAAATGCATTTTGGGTTATGTTGTGTGGACGGAGATTGTTTCTGAAACAGTGAAAACGCTAGTGAAAACATTTTAAAACAAAAATGCACTAATGTAAACAGGGCTTAAATGTCATTATTGCTCTTTTCCATTTTTGTGTAGTAAATATTTACATGGCTTTTTAAAAATGCTAAAGTAGCTGGTGTTTTGTATGCGTTTGGTCAAGCGTACACTTACATCACTGGTAGTTCTAAGTTTTAGATCCTACTCTGAAGTAGGAGCTAATTTAGTTCCCCCAAAACAGAGTTCCTAAAACTAAATGCGTTCCTAGTTCCAAACAGGCCAAACAGCAGGAACTTCAGCGTAAATAGTTCTGTGAACTATACAAAGGTTCCTCTGATGCGAAAACCCACATGACTTTCTTCTTTCAGATGAATGCATTCAAAGTTATATTAAAAAAAAAATGTCTTGACTTATCCAAGCTTTATTATGGAAATGAATGGTGGTCACGATTTTGAAGCCCAAAATAGTGCTTCCATCATAAAAAAGTACTCCATGTGGCTCTGGTGGGTCATGAAAGGCCTTCTGAAGCAAAGCGATGGATTTGTATAAGAAAAATATCTATATTTAAAACTCTATAAACCATAATCTCTTGCTTACGCGAACTCTCATACACGTGTTCACGAGAAAGTTGCGTCCCAGCAGCCTTTATTAACCCCACGCATGAAGTTTTTTTTTTTTTTATGATGGATGGATGCACGTTATTGGACTTCAAAATCGTGACCACCATTCACTCCCATTTGGGCTTTTTAAAAATATAACCACAATTGTATTTGTCTGAAAGAAGAAAATCATATACACCTAGGATGGCTTGAAGATGAGTAAATCATGGGGCAATTTTCATTTTTGGATACTTTTGGTGAACTATCCCTTTCAGAAGAATGGGATATAATTTTTTTTTTTGTTATAATACCATATAATACAACTACGTTTTATCATACTTCTGTGGTAATTTTGTTTCTTTGTCCCCTTTCTAGTGTAATGAATGTAATTGAACAGCATTCATCAAAATGATTACATAAATTAAATAAAGTCATACAGGTTTTGGGACAAGATGAGGGTGAGTAGAAGATGACAAAATTGAGGTTTTTGGGTGATCTAATCATTTACCTTTAAAAAAACACAGATATATTGCTTTTGTTGCACATTTTATTAAAAATATGAGACGATACACAGTCTCAATAACTGACTGATCAATGCTAACCCACTATTTGTGATTTGATGTTCACAAGACTGAAAAGAAACAGCTTTATCCTTGAAATGACTGAACCAACATTTTATTTTGGCATTTTTGAAATACAAGAACCTTTTCAAACATTACAAGTTATATTGCAAGTACAAATGATCAATACAAAATTAGAAAGTTGCTCAGATTCACAAGGGGGGCAGAAACAGGTTGTTAAAACACCAGCACACGAGAGTTAGCGATGAGGTAAAGAACCAGATCTAAACCTTATTAACTTTACATTCACCTACAGAAACACACTCTATGTTATCTGAGTATTACAACATTGGTGATATTGTAAAAACAGGACCAAAAAGTTGTACTTCATCACAACCATTTCTTCAACAAGGTGACTTGGAATTTTTAAAGATTCTGTTCAAATATGAAATCTATTTTACTACATAGAAATATTTAAAGCTTACTGTAACAGATACCCTATGAGAAGATGGAGGACATTATGTAAAACTAGCCCCAAGTGCTGTGTAGATTTCAAGATATTTCAACACCACCAACTGGAGATCAGCGTAAAGTCATTGCTCCGGTATCTGCTGTGCCCACCATCTGTGACAATGAACTTCCTGCATAGTAGGTTGTCTCTATCAATGGTCATATCTTGTGCATTTGTACGTGTTTTGAATTTGTCCAGAAGTTCTGAACTAATGTCATTTCTGTGCATTCACGTCATTCGCTTCCAGCATATGCAGTGTTTTATTTTTATATAAGAATGACGTAAGAAACTTTTAACTACAGGAATCATAATTTAGTATTTAGCAGGGGTTTGCCTGAGCGTCTTTGTTATATTTAAATTTCATGAATGAATTAACCATGTAAAACAAAAAGATTAAAACCACAAGGATAAACAAATAAAATATTGCGGGCAATAAAACTTCAGAATTTTTTTAAATCATTTTGACTTTAAAAATTCTAAAAGTAATATTAATTTGATCACTCTGTTTAGCTTTGTTAAGCATTACATATTCTAAAAAATATTTTTGGGCAACATGGCTTTACAGTTTTTTTTTTTTGTTTTTTTTTAATTCACAAAAACTGAGCAGTTGACAGTTATATATTAAACTGTTTGGATATACAGACATTTAATTCACATAGTTTCAAATATCCCTTCTTTTCTACACATAATTATAAAAAGCAAATAAAAATATTAATCTGAAGACAAATGTTCGTTACTTTCTTATCATTTTATGCTGTAATGTTAACCCTGCTCTTTTATACAGTACATAATATGAATATATTTGATAAATTGTTTACTCAAGACATTTTCCCAGACAATATGTCAAAAAACCGAAAACTTTGACAGTCCAATTTAACTCACAATGAAATTACATGTCAAAAAATGAATGAAATGTCAACATTAGATTGAAACAGCAGGAACTGAATTGCTATTAAAAGCAGTGCTACGAAGATACAGAACCGCTTCTGTACCTCTTTAAATGCTGTTATAACAAAGTGAATAAAACCCACAGAAATCAAATCAGACCTCTATGAATATTTCAGCACTCTAACCTTAAATGCCCACTTTTGTACTCCAGGTCTTGCCGATGAATATTAATGTAATCACATAAATCTATTCAGCTACATGTGAAGTGTTTTTGTGTGTGAACAGGAACTTCTTTACATGTAAACTGTCTTTGTTTTGGCAAAAGATTCATGGATAGGAAAAAATTGTTGTGCTCTGATAAATTTAGACTCTTTTTACACATAACATTTATACAACATCTATAAATTGATAAATATTTAAATATTTTTCATAAAACGTATACCTTCACACAGGTTTCATACAAGGATTTGACAGAGAAAACATTTTGTTTTTAGTATTCAGCACATGACAAATCCATTTCACTGACATTGTTCTGTCCCTCAATATTTCATATATCATCCTCTCTGACTTCATTCTTAGGACTTCCAGTAGATGATCCTACTTTCAAAGTCTTAAGATCTGAACAGAGCCATCTACAAAGAGCCTTGCAGTATGGAAAATTCTGTTTGCATGTAGTCCGCTTGCAGAACGCGTCGGATTTCAAATGCTTCAGGAAAATTCATTTTGGAAAGAAACATCTCCTTTGACGATACCAAGCTATTCTAGGAACACAACGTTGGCTTTGTAGAGTATTCTAGGTATAGAGGTTTGAACAACACTCCCAAGAATTGACTGAGGATCGTACTTGAACATGAGGAACATCAGGGCAAAGACAGCAGGATCTTAGATCAGTGTTTGGGAACCATCTAAAACAACCCATAGGAGAAAATGGAAATAACAGGGCTCTCGTTTTCATTTGAGTGACAAACGGAGGATGCCAAGCCTGTAGTTTTACATATGGCTCTAATCAAGGGCTGGCAGGAGGTTTGGGAGAGGGACAGGACCCCTGACTGTCAAAACTGGCCGTTCTAGCTTTCCACTGTAAGAGAAGACATATGGAAAAACCCATCAATGAGAGCATTATAGCAAATATTCGGAGCAAATATTGCTCAGAAGAGTGGATTTTACACAGGGGTTGCATGAAATTGATTATCTGAAGTTATGAGAACATACTCATTATCTTTTAGCTATTTGGTTGTATATAAAAAAAATTATTTTCTCAATTATATTGAGAGTAAACCAAGCAAATCCAATCACATCTAATCGTGTTCCACTCAAACAAACTGCATACATGAGGCTAATCTGATTTTTCTCTTGTTTTTATGTGATTATTTGCATTTATAATACAGTTGTACCAAAGCAAACTTGTCTTTGCTGAATAGCGAATTGTGACTCTGGACCGCAAAACCAGTCTTCGCATGAGCGTATTTGTAGCAATAGCCAAAAATACATTTTATGGGTCAAAATTATCAATTTAAGATAAAATATCTTCATGGAATGTGAACTTTACTTAATATACTAATATAATTTTCTACTGTAAATATATCACAACTTAATTTTTGATTAGTAATATGGATTGCTAAGAACTTAATTAGAACCACTATAAAGGCGATTTTCTCAATATTTAGTTTTTTTTTTTTGTACCCTCAGATTCCAGAATTTCAAATAGTTGTATCACAAGCCATACATCAATGGAAAGCTTATTTATTTAGCCTTCCGTTGATGTATAAATCTCAATTTTAAAAAAATTGACCCTTAGGACTGGTTTTGTGGTCCAGGATCACAATTTTGTCAAATACTAGCAGAAAAATTGTCTGAAACACTAGTCAGGGTTGCCAGGTCTATGTGACAAAACTAGCTCATTGACTAATCAAAAAGGGCCCTAAAATAGTTCAGTCCCAAATATAAAAATTCAAATATGCTAATCCCATACTAAAAATACATATTTTACAGTTACTGTCATGTGCTGTATGCAATTTGAAAGTTAAACTTAAAAATGACTATACAGTGGTAATTATAAACACAGTCTGTTTCCATAAAGGTCCCTACCATTGTCTCTTTCAGTATATTTATCATTGGTGGAAAATGAAATACAAGAATTTCAGTCAAATACAATTTATGCAATATGTCAAACCTCTAACTCACGACAAAGAAGATCAGTTCTTCTGGAAAACCCCAGACTTGGCAACCCTGACACTAATTTATTCAGTATAAAAACGGACAATGTCAGCATTGTTTGACTTAATTAGAAAGAACACTACTTTCAATAGTCAATAAAACAGTGTGGATAACAAACTTGTACTGAAAACACAATTCTAATCTATTTTAATTACAAAAAACAGTGATTTGCAGTTTGTAAAAGTCTTTGTTTATTAGGGTTACTTAATTAAATGTTTAGGTTAAAGGCCACACCCCCATCAATGCTATTTTTATTTAATTAATTTGAATGAACTGACGTACGTTTGTTCAAAACAAAGGCAAAATTTACTAAAACTGCATATTATTATTTTTAACAGATCAAAAACATAATTAAACTAAACAAGGAGACCAAAATGTGCTAACCTGACATTTGCATAGGACCAAATACATTTTTTCCCCCTTCATAATTAACTTTTGACTACAGGTCAGATAGAGGACAGAATTTCAGTGTGTGAATTAAAATCAGCACTGACATATTCGACTCATGCATTATTCATAAAGCACAGTACATGTGTGAGGATGTGACTAGAGGGATCTGAATGTTTACAAAGAAAGATCGGTGACTGGTCAGAAATGAAGTCTGGAAACGCAATTTGCATATTAGTTCTTAGTTCTATATAAACACTAATTCCGAGGGTTATTATATCTACCCCTCACATTTGTGTTTACATTTGCTGAAGGGAGGTTACTTACCTCTTTTTCTGATTTCTTAGGTTCCAGCAGGGGGTGCCAGTGTGCAATTGGCTTACGGGGGTACGCGAGCATTTCATTCCAGTGGTCTCTACCTAAACCTTCAGCGCCACAGCCCAAACGGCATACACCAATTATTTCATTGTGTCCCACTCTGAAAGAAAGAATAATTTGTTACAGAATTATCTATACATTGGTACATCCAATTAATGTAAAGGAGTAGCTGATAAAAACAGAACAGCTGATTAAAACATTACAATAATCCACAAGTAATGCAAGTTTTGTAATAAACAGATCCATCATTAATACATTTTAACTGCTCTATCGATAATAGTCCTCTATTCATAATATTGCTTTTGTCCAGTGCAAATGTTGTCTTGCCTGAATCAGAAGATAAACATGCACAGATCAAGCAGTGTTTACAAGTAAAAACAGTCCAAACCAGTTCTAAACAAATAAATTGGTGCATTTTGACGTTACAGGACAATACTCATAGGAAGAAACATTATTATAGGTTATGAACTCATTTTTTTGGCCAGAAGCAATGGTTTAATGATGGATTTGTTTCTTAACAACACAGATTTTCATAAATCTTGATTGATGGTCTGGACTGGACAGGATGGATTACTTTTGGATTATTGTGATGTTTTTTTTTTTTCTTCAGCTGTTTGGACTCTCATTTTGATGGCACCCAATCACTGCAGAAGATCCATTGGTGAGCAAGTGATGTAATGCTAAAATTCTCCAAATCTGTTCTGATGAAGAAACACACATTTTTCAGTAAGGCCTGAGGGTGAGTAAATTTTCTGCATGAAAGCCTTTTGTTAAAAAACAATGATATGAGTTTGTCTGCCAGTGCAACTAACCTCTTTTGCACAATGGTATCTGTGTAAAAATATGTGCATATTCAGAAAGAGTAGATGATGTGCCACAGGATAAAGAAATCAACATACATTTGCCTCAGTGGTGCTGAACTTTACGTGAGTCCTTTTGTGAACCCACGGGAGAGAATTGTGAAATAGCAGTTTCTGGCATTTAATAGTGTGTGTTCTTTTCTCAGACACTCTTAGTACCACAAACAGACTATCTGAGACTTGATAATGCTGGGTAAAATATATGTACCTGGTTCTTTGCTTGGTCACCTGCCTATAGAGAGGTGAGAGATAAATGCTCTGACACCTGACCTTTTCCTTTTCCTACTTAAGCACATGAACCATGTGATTATTCTGGTGTCTATTGTTCTTGCTATTCTAATATATCCTGTACAGATTGTTATTTGTAATTTAGTTCAGCTTAATTGGCATGACAAGTGAAGAATAGTACTGGTAAAGCATTTTTAGGTTAAGTAGACTCTAAAAAATGCTGGGTTAACCCTTTAACTGTCACCGTCCCCTCTTTGGGATGCCTAAGTTTACTTCACCATATTACAAATCCTAATCTAATCATGACAAACTATATATCATTGGGAAGGTCTAAGACTCCTAAATAGATATTTTACCACTCTTTTGTGTTACCAATTATGTAGGAAAAGTAATACATTAATTTATGACAAAAGTGCACCTCAAAAATCTACATCATAACAAGAGTTCTGACCTTTGTCACAAAAATATTTCTTTGTTTCTTTTTTCCCTATTATGCAATAGAAATCTTAAGAAATGATATATCAACTGAAAACTTAAAATCTCTAAATTCATCCTTTGAAACCCATTTTAAAATCAGACACTGCATTAACAGAAAAATTGTACATAAAAATTATTTTACAAAATATTTTCATTCATGAATTATAAAAATTTAACTTTGAACAGTGCATTTTCATGTCAATGTTCAAGATAGGGGGTGACAGTTAAAGGGTTAAATACAACCTAGCACTGGGTAAAATTTGGACAAACCCAGCGACTGGGTTGTTTTGACCCTTCGGTTGGGTTAAATGTTTAACCCAACCTTCTGGGTAGTTTTATTTACCTCAACTAATGTTTAAAAATTACTATATGGCCGGCTTAAAATAAACCCAAATGGTTCAACGCAATGCATTAAGAGGCGGGGGGTGAAAACTTTTGAATTTGAATATACTTCTGGGAAACATGTAAGTATCTTCTGTAGCTTCTGAACGGCAGTAGCAAATGGAGAAAAAGAAAATATTTAGGCAAAATTAGAAAAATGTACACATCGTTCAAAAGTTTTCACCCCTGGCTCTTAATGCATCAGTCCCTAAATTGTCCTCAGTGTGAAACGATCTCAGAATCATACAGTCATTGTTGGGAAGGGTTCAAATACACAAAAATGCTGAAAAACAAAGAATTTGTAGGACCTGAAGGATTTTTCTGCAGGCAGTTTAACTGTTCAGGACAAAAAGTTGACTTGTGAACAACAATCACTTAAAAAAAAAAAAAAAGTTGTGGATCACTTAGATAACAACATAGAATTAAGAATCAAGTGTATGTAAACTTTTAAACAGTGGCATTTTATAAATTCAACTATAAATTCAAATATCTTATTCAGGTCAGTACTAAATAAAAATGTCATTTTTATATAATGTAAACATGTATTTTGTATGATCCCTCTTATTTTAGTAAAATAATTAACATTTTGCAGATTCTGCAAGGTGTATGTAATATAATCACATATTTGCAAAATGGGAGTAAGTAAATGATGACAGAAGTTTCATTTTTGGCTAAACTGTCCCTTTAAATTTCAATATAAAAATGTGAAATAGTTGTTTGTGTTACAGTACGTACAGGTCATAGTCCATGACCGAGATGTGCAAGCTGACTTGGTCCATGCTCTCGGGAGGGATGTCAAAAATAATGGCCTCATTATAAGTGGGATTCAGAGTGTTTTTCTTTGTTGTGGTCTTCTTCTTTTTCAGTCGTCTTCCATCACAAATGAGGGAGACTTTCACATAGGGATCTGCTTAAAGAGAACACTGTTATCAGTTCGGCTCATATAACTGTTATTAATTTCACATTTGCAGTTTGAGCTTTTATTTTTTAATCTTTAAGCATATTGTAGTAAGCACTAGTTTCAATTAATGAATCCTCTAACAATAGCCTGAAGCTGATGAGAGTATCAGATGAGAAGATTAGAAACGAGTACTGGATAGCTTCATTGAGCCATCTTAATATTCAGTGTGAATGGAAGGCCGTTGAGGTTTAGGGCTTTAATTGAATGACTTGAGCGGTGATTCTGACAGAGCTGCATACTGATTTCCAACTCTTTCCATCACTGCACAATTTGTCTGATCTATTATGCCTGTACATTAGTAAGCCATAAACTACTTCCAGCTTAGGCACAACAAATCAGATGAGAAGTACTTGTTCTGACAGCAAATTTGCTTGAGGCATTTCTTAATACATATTATCCACTTCATGTGAATTCAATTTTACTGCAAATGAAAAACGTTTACTCTTCAGCGGATAAAAGTAAAAATGTCTTGTGTGAGACACACTGTATCATTATAAGGAAACACCATGATAGTGTGAGTAATTCATGTTATTGGAGCTTTAAAATCGTTCCCTGCATCATATTTGGAGCGCTTCTTTAGGCTTTCTGGTTTAATTTGCTTAGTGGTGCCGCTTATTTACCTTTGGGAAATTTTGTTTATATTGACAGAGTGAACAGAAGCCAATTTGGAACATGAAACAATGATTAGAACATGCGGGAAATGGGCATTAACAATATATGGGAAATGAGGTTTCCAGAAATCGTAAAACCAAATGGAGCAATTATAATGGAGAGTGGTGCCACTTTTTACTTCTGTTGTCCTCTTGGCAAGGAGAAATGAGACAGAGGTAAAACTAATACACATAATTGTATTTCAGAATGTGTCAAGAGATTAGAATCATTGAGGAAAGCATGAATGATTTATATTTCACATCAAAATATGAACATGAATGAAAAAATATTAGCCTTTGACTAAACCAGACAAGACAAGGTTTGATATTTAGAATATTTTGAATATATGTTTCTTTAAATTTATAGAACTCACTATCATTTTGGAAAGAATGCTTTGTTAAAGAGGACACTGGATGCAAAAATGCATGGTGTTTGCATATAAATGTGTCAACACACCCACCCTACAACAATATAAATCCATTTACTCCTTTCTTTTAATAGGCAAAAAACCTGAACAGTCTCAATTATCAAGCCGTTTTTTTTTTTTAAGCAATATTACATCTTACTGCCTAGGCCTGCCCACAACCACTGACGTGCTGTCCCGTATTAGCATATTTCCGTCCTCAGCCAACATGATCTCATGGCAATTTGTACATATTTTACGAGGTGGCTAATTCGTACAAATGGGTACGACCTCACTCATACAAATTTGTATGATTTTTGCTTAAGCGTACGTATTTTACAAGTTCCCTGATTCGTACGAATGACATACCCCACCTCAAAACCTACCTGTCACTGGGGTCTAGACAAATCGTGCAAAATAGTACGAGCAGAGTTGGGGAAAGTTACTTTTAAAAGTAATGCATTACAATATCCAGGGTTCGTACAGATACTGTAAAACGAAATTCCAGGACTTTGAAGGACTTTTCAAGCACTATTATTTTGTTTTTATAGCTGTACTGTCTTAATTGATGTTTTCCAAAATCCTGAACTGAATCAAATGATTCGGGAACCCCCACCGAAGTCCCAATATAAATCAAATGATTCACATTTCAAGCCTCTAGGTTTCCGATCTAAAGCAAAAGATTCACAAACCTGCTCTAAGGTTCCAATCTAAATCAAATGATCACTCTGAAGTCCCGATCTGAATAATGATTCACAAACCATCATTTCAGACCAGGACTCAGAGCTCCGGATCACGAATCATCTGACTTAGAACGGAATTTTGCATATTCTTCAAATTGCGTATCGCAAATCATTTGATTTGAATCATTCAGTTTGTGAAATGATCACAAACCCGTTCCGATCTAAATCAAATGATTCATGATATGCACTCTGAAGTCCCGATCTAAAACAAATGATTTATGATTCGTGATCTGATTGGAGCACTTCAAAACAGTGAATCATTTTGTGACGCATTGATTTAATTAATGTGGACTTTCGACAAGCTTCGTTTTTCGTATATCACTATACATGCTTTTTAAAATCATTACAAGCGTTATTGAAATTCGATAATGAATGGCTCTTTACATTTTAACCTGGCTTTTGACAGTGAATTGCTTAAAATGAAATCACAAGTTTGAATCAGTGTTACTTTTTGTCATCTCGGCTGGGCTTGCTTATTTATTTTTAGTAACAGAAAACCCAAAAGTTAATTTTTTTGGCAACTGTAAAGTTCCTTTCACACCAAAAGGGAAATTAATAAGTCTCAGGCTAAAGGAAGTGCCTCTGGTCTGCACCTCACTTCCAATTTCTCTCAACACTTATTTGAAAAAGTAACCCAGATACTTTCTTGTAAATTGAAAAGTAATGCGTTACTTTACTAGTTACTTGAAAAAAAGTAATCTGATTACGTAACTCGCATTACTTGCGCGTTACCCCAACACTGTGTACGAGGAAAGTCATACGAATTCATACGAATTAGCCACCTCATAAAATCTGTACGAATTGGCCGTGAGATAGCGTTGCCTCAGCCAGTTGTACACTGTCCGCCATTTTCTCTGCACTCAAGCAGCTGTAGCAACACATCTTGTAAGCAAAACAGGTGTTTTGTAGTTGGATGTAAAGGTGAACATAAGCCCGGTTTCACACCGCAAGCGTAAGTGGTGCATGAAAACGTCACAAATAACGCTTCCAGTGTGAATACTCTCACGAGTCTGTAGCTGCAATGACTATGAAGTTACGATGTTCGCAAAGCTGACGCAAACCTCAAGCTACGATAGGCATACGATTTTTCATTTTTTCCTGAGATTAGAGCCACTGAGGATGCATTAGTTTTGTTTTTGATGGTAACTCATCACCAAACACACAGAAGAGGGGATCGGGGTAAGCAGAGCTCATTAACATTTAAAGAGGCATGGACCAAATGTCGATGTGAACAGAGCTGGTAAAGGTAAAAAGTTGAGGAATTTTAACCAAAGTATGTTGCAGACATTTCATGAAAACCCTAAAGAATCATACCAACTTGTGGAAAATGGGCATCCGATGTCCCCTTTAAACAAATAATTTACCCAGTTACCCCTTTTTTGTGTATATATGATGCCCCCTTTCCAAATGTATGATTACATGACAAAAATGATTGAAAGAGTGCTTTTTCCCCCACTCTCCTCTGCTTCTAATCTCATGTCTGTATTTTGATGTTCAAAGGCAGTGAAGCTGGTGAAATACTACCTGAATATCCTGTAATGTCCATTGCCTTGAGGTTCCTGCATTTGATGACAGTTAGTGTTAATCTGCCTGCCGTAGGTAGATAGCAGAGTGAGAACATGATCTCCCCAAGATCCACGCTCTCCTGTCACACAGACACACACAAATCAATGCAGCATGATGTATTGGCACATTTTGTTATAAAGGTCACCTTTTCGATTTCACAGCACCAGATAATAGAGATAAAAACAGTAATTGTGCAATAATGTACCAGAGACAGAAACTATTAGAGCGGACACTGTTCCACCAACACCACTCGCGGTCAAGATCAGAGCACAGAAACCATTTCCGACACATCATGATTATGAGATAAAAGTGGTAATTAGACGTCATAGTCATGACATAAAAAGTAGAAGATATGAGAAAAATGACAATGAAAAGACAAAATTATGAGATTAAAAAGTCATTATGACATAATTTAGACTTTTTACCTCATAATTACAATGTTTTATGTCCTCATTATGATTTACCAAAGCATGATTTTTATGCTGTATACATGGATTTCTATAAAAACCAAGTTATGGCTACTTATCATATTAGGGGAGTTTGTGAATTTCGTTTGTGGAGGAATCGTTGCATCTGTATTAACAGTATACCAGTAATTATTTGGTTTTGTATCTACGCAGTGCCTGAACAGAGAAACATACTGACATCAATAGAATGTCGGTCACTTTGTCATCGTATTTATGATAAAAGCTAGTTAGCACTGTAAAAAGTTATTTATTAGTATTTGAGGATGCAGTTTGGCATTTTGACTGTAAAGGTTGGGTTTAATAAGCCTGTGACTCAATATTGAAGTCTAAGGGTGTCCTGTTTGGAAGATACAGCCACGGCGACCAATTAGTTGTTGCGACTGTCCAAGCCACGCTGCTCTCCTGGACATCACTCCAGCAAACTGTTAATTAAACGTCAACACTCCTAAACACTTAAGCCTTCCCACCGGGGCACTAGGTCCATCATTTTCCTCTCAGTTGATCCAAGCGGGTTTCTTTTAGATGTATCTAGATGAAACAAACATTTCCAAAAAACCAACTTCAAGAGGTGTAACACACAGTGGCATTTTTATACTTCGTGACCACCCACTTTGCCTCAAAGTTAAGCATGCAATGCAAAGGCAACGTATGCTATCTGACGGTGCTGGAGTTAGTGTGTTGGCGTCATCCTCTCAGCGGTATTAAGACTGGTGTAAATATTAATCACTTTAAATGAGCTCAGTAAGCCTCACTCTGATGGACATATCCCATGACTCCCCTACTTGTGGCTTAATGTCTCTCTAGCTCTCTAAGGTGATTATTTGCAGGTTGTGCTTCAGTATCGTATAGGGACTTTTTAAAGTACTGTAGATTGATGGATGGGTAAATGCTAGCTGAAAAGCAAAAAATATCTCAGGAAAGTGTTTGTAAAGCAAGTAAACTTTAAGTAAATAAATTACTTGATATTACTGAACATTACCAGCATATGCCGGTTAGGTATGTTTTGAAGCATGGCTGCTGGTTTAAGCTGGTTTCTAGCTGGTCCGAAGCAACTAGCTCCTGCTCAGGACCACCTTAGGACCAGCACATGACCAGCTTAAACCAGCTCAAACCAGCAGCCATGCTTCAACATACCTAACCAGCACATGCTGGATTTTTCAACAGGGATGACATTGGATAAAACGTTTGTTATTAAAACAAAACAAAACATTAACATCAAATTTCCAAAAGAGTAATGATGTGAGGTCAGAGTGAATATTACTAAATTTACTCTTACTCTGACCAGAACTAAATTCCCTCAAGCTTTGCTCTAATTTAGTCCTTGAGCTCATTAAGTGACTAAATGAGTTAGTAAATGTCCTTCTGTTCCAAGTCCATCTGGAAATGTGTTTTGGAATGCTGTTCGCTGTCTGCTGTTCACCCCCAAATTTGACAACAACAAAACCCTGACACCACTGTGGTAGGCCTATGGAACCGAACTGTGACTTTGTAAACCGTTAAACCCATAATATATATGCATTTATTTCTATTCTCTTTTGAATGCCACTAAATATAAACAATTTGAACTGTTTTGTTGAACTGTAGTTTCACGGGGTTCGTACAGAGCTTTTCATCACTCAAGTGCAACACCGTATCACGTGAGCTACCGAGCAAACCTGCTGAATTAGAAAACTCACACATATGAAGCTGTGATTTTGACGGTAACATTCAAAAGTATCAGTTTTTAAACTGCACAGGATGTTAAAATTGTTTTGAAGCCATAATATAATATTCTGCAAGTAACTGTGTAAAAATTAGGGTTTTATTAATCAAAACTCTGTGTAAATCATACTTTGTGTGCAAAGGAATAAAAGTTGTTGGAGTTTTACTGCCTCTAGTGTTCACTTCAACTGGAAACTACAGTGATTCGTACATATACTGTAGGTACGTTTTTTTAGTTTTGCAGAAATGTATATAGAGGCACGTTTTTCCAATGAGCCAAGGCTGATCTTGTTTTAACCACGTAAAGACGTCAATACAACATTTTTCAAATATAATTTTTTTTTTTTTTTTTTTTTTTTTTTTTTTACAGAAACCTTTTGTATGGCTTCAGAGTGCTTGAATATAGCACATGAATCGTATGGATCCCTTTTATGATAATTTTATGGTTCTTGTAATTTTTTGAGTTTGAGAGTCGCTTGTTTCTAACTCTGTTATATGGAAAAGAGCAGCATTAACATCCTCCTTAACATTTACTTTTGTGTTCAAAAGAAAAAGTGTATAACGCAGGTCTGAGTGGTGCTTTGAGTTCCAGAGTCAAATCTCCTGCTAAGTGCAATAGAATGTGTGCTTTTGTTTGAGGGGCAGCCGGCCTCCTGCCATGAAAGCAATAACCACAGCTTTATTGAATCACTCCTCTGAGAACAGCTGTAAATCTAGAAATAAGACTCATCGAAGAGCAGTTGAAGTTCATCTAGCTTGCCATTATGGAGTGATCAGCTAACCCCAGATGACCTCAGGATCTATTTTGGAGGTTAACTTAAGCATTTAATATTGTGACTGTGATTGGCAGCACTTCTTATTAGTGCCCGTTACGAAAATTAGGCAATTATTTTGTCCACACATATACAATCAGCATGTGTCAGTCATCTTCATGTGTCAGTTAATACCTTGTCTGTGTGTTAATGAGGGTAGGATAGAGCTCATTAATTTGGCAGTCTTAACATCAGCAGAGAACGTGTTGAATATTGTGACTGCATTTGAACAGACCATGTCAATAATGCAACAATCTAATTCACATATCTTAGCTGGCATCTAATGGCCTTGTTATTTAGAGTCAATGGATTTTTTAATCTACACAAAACACAAACTGTCTGAGCAGTGCAATTTCAGGATCCTTCCTTCTCTCGCCAACCAAAATTAAACTATTTGTGCAGAATGCTGCAGATGATATCAGGGCCAGTATTTATCAGGCTTGATATACCTGGTTTATGCTATTTTGTGATAAGGTGGGGTCCAAAAGTCTAAGACCACAAAGAAGGAAGTCTTATTTCTTTTTACTGAAAAAGAAATATTCATCGCTCAAAATTTGAAGTAATATTAGCTGTAGTTATACCACTGTCAGTACTTATCTTTCCAAGGTTTGGGGTCGGTAGGATTTTTAGTTAAGTTTCTTTTGCTCACCGGTTGATTAAAAATACAGTTAAAACTTTGAAGTTTGTGAATTTATTAATGTTATGGCAAA